>NC_060896.1:1646388-1648888 GCF_014805685.1 Silurus meridionalis
AAATTCCCATTTACTTCAGGGTTATGGTTGGATATTAGATCAGATGTAGGGTTGAAAATTATTATCAAATCCTTGGTTTTGATTTGATTTTGTGAGATGAAAAAATAATCCAATAGAGAAAATAAAATAAACAAATAATTTTCTCTCTTTTTTCAGTATTAAATTAAAAGGAATGAAGTCAATGTAAAAAAATAAAATAAATATTTAATTTAAAAAAACATAACTTTTTTTAATCTGTAAAAGTGCAAATTGCGTAAACTGATATGAGAAAAAAAAATCTTTCCATCGTGTTAGAAAGAGTCCTGATATAAATATGATTTCTGGCTTAAAAACAATTAATAAACCAAATAAATAATAGTATTAAATAAATACAATTGTAAAACATAGTATAAAATAGTAAACCGACTAAATATTTGACAAATCTAAAAATATTTTAATAATTTTATCAAATTATTGGCAACAAATAAATGCTCATTTAATTTTTTTCCTAATTTTTTTTTTTTATATCTATATAAAGAAATGCTACAATTTCATGATATTTTAATACCGTGATGTAAATATATACATGTATGATGTATCATTACACCATCACGGTGATTAAATAATGATAAAAACATTGACTTCATCCACAGAAACCTTCGAGATCTACAACTTGTTAGCGTTTAAAAATGTAGCCACGAAACATTACGAGCACAAAATGTGTTTTTCCATCATCTTGTGTTTCAGACTGAAAACCACTGAGAAGAAACAAACTTCTCTCCCCAACACCGTTTAACACCCAACACTTACTTTATAAAACATATAATCCAGGTCCTGGCTCATCGTTAGCGAGATCTGTTGGACGGTTTAATCCCTCATGAATGACTTGATATTTGTATTAAATTTTTTTTGTGATAAAAAAAGTCTGACTCCTCCCCCGACTCGTCCCAGGAGCTCTGATAATCTCCGTTCCTCTGCTCCATCCCCGAAAGCAACGAGATTCCTTCAGCATCACATGAGAGAGGAAATATAAGAGCGGTTTTGTGTAACGAATCCCATAAAACCACAAGAGCATCAGTCATTTGTGTCTCACATGGCGACCGACAGGTCAAAGCCCTCACGAATCCTGCTTCCTGATTGGCCAGATGGTGCTGATTAGCTCTATAAGAGCAGCTTTGAGAGGAGAGCGGGTTTACGTTGCTATAGCAACAACTCGCTCACAGGATTTACGGAAGGAGTCTCCAGTGTCAGAGGTGAAGCTGTAACTTAAACACCGTACTGCTGAGGTAAAGAGCGCTGATAGCTCCAACTACGCAACAATAAACAGATAAAAAGCGACGTATCCTTCTTCAATACATTTTTTTAAAAGATCAAACTCACTCCTATTGGCCTGCTTTGTGGCTAATTTGCATATATTTACATGTCACTCAACGTTGTTGCAGCGCTGGCCCCGCCCACTTCAAGAACAAGTGATGTTTTTTGGCCTAACATGCTGCTACTGGGTTCGTCGTTATGGTAACCTGGAGAATATACCACAACTAAGCATCGATCACGGTACAAATATGCTAATGATCCTGATGATGTAATAATGATGTAAACAGAGGTCTGTTCCTCTCCCACGCAGGAAGTCCATGATGATGTTGGTCGAGTAACTGATTCTTGATTCACTGCATCAATGGAGGTTTATTCGGTTGCACACACACACACACACACACACACACACACACACACACACACACACACAAAGCGGCGAGTGTTCTTAATAAACTCTATACACACGAAGCAGGAGTGCATGACCTGCGAGCAAACGACATCCGGAGACACACAACCTTTCTGCTCCATCCCAAATCACAGTGTTCACTTCTTCTCATGTGGAACATCAACACTTTAAAAATAAATTTGTGTTCCACTTTATTAGGTTTATTTTACGTTTATTTTTTCAGGGCGTGTCACGTTTCATTTTTGCCGACCGAAGCAGTTTCCACCAATGCATCCTTTCAATGAAGTTTAGGACACAACCTCACCAACACATTACATATCCTCACAATCATTTAGACTTCTTCAGCAAAAACACAGCGTGCAGTGAACTCCCACAATGCACTGCTCCACAATCAGAGTCAGTACAGGAGTCCCATAATGCACCTTGACCTACATACAGAAAAAGCCGTGTGGTCTGGGACGCGTCCGCAGCACAGACAGATGATGGTGTTTACGTGGCCTATATAGTGAACGCTGCAGTGGTTTGGGACACGCCCCTTCCATAGCAATGCTTCACTACAGCAGAAAGAATGTTATGGAAAAAAATGTAATATATACAGAAGGTCAATTCTACAGAAGGTCAATTCTACAGAAGGTCAATTCTACAGAAGGTCAATTCTACAGAAGGTCAATTCTACAGAAGGTCTACTCTACAGAAGGACTTTTCTACAGAAGGTCAATTCTACAGAAGGTCTACTCTACAGAAGGTCTTTTTTTACAGAAGGTCTATTTTACAGAAGGTCTACTCTACAAAAGGTCTTTT
>NC_060896.1:1653888-1656388 GCF_014805685.1 Silurus meridionalis
AAATTATCCTTTACATTTTTTGTTAGCAAGAATTAAATTTTATCGTCCTTATGTTTGAGAAATTCACCATCAATGGGCAGCACAGTAAAGGTGGGCGATCAGCCGGTCCCCACAAGGTTGTGGGTTCAAGCCCCGGCATCGCCATAGTAAAAGTTTTATTTTAAAATTTGTATTTATATTTTTCTATGGTGTTTAAGTATGGCAAAAGAGCCATGTTGGTTCATTAGACTTATTGACTGCGTGCACAACTAAGAACTGATAGCTCAGTGGGTAAGGTGTTTGTTTACCGATCAGCAGGTCACCACAAGGTTGTGGGTTCAATCCCCAGCATCACCATAGTAAGTTTTATTTATCTTTTAAAATCTAATAGTTTGTCTACTTTGTGACATTAAATGTAACTCTATTTGTTAATTAAAGAAATCTTTTTTAAAAGAATGCTTTATTTTTTTGTCTTTTTTGAAAGACTTGATTGGCCTACTTTTAATGAGTTACATGGTGTTGAAGTATGGAATAGAAGCCATGTTGGTTCATTAGGCTTATTGACTGCTTGAACAACTAGAAACTGATAGCTCAGTGGGTAAGGTGTTTGTTTACTGATCAACAGATCACCACAAGGTTATGGGTTCAAGCCCTGGCATCACCATAGTAAAAGTTTTATTTAGAAGTAAACTTCTAAATCAATCATTAGTTGGTTTGCTGTCGATGTTGGTAAAACTGTACTACAAATACAGTGCATCCAGAAAGTTTTCACAGAGCTTCACTTATTCCACCTTGTCTTATGTTACAGCCTCAATTTAAAATAGATTAAATGTATTATTTTTCTCAAAATTCCACAAACAAAACCCCATAATGACGTTTGAAATCTTTTATTACAAAATAAAAAGCGAAAAAAAAAAAAACGTACATAAGTTTTCACAGCCGTTGCCATGACACTCAAAATTTAGCTCAGCTCCATCCGGGTTCCACTAATCATCCCTGAGAAGTTTCTACAACTTGATTGGAGTCCACCTGTGGTAAATTCAGATGATTTGACATTATTTGGAAAGGCACACACGTGTCTATAGAAGGTCCCACAGTTACAGTGCATGTCAGAGCACAAACCAAGCCATGAAGTCCAAGGAAATATCTGTAGACCTCAGAGACAGAATTATATCGAGGCACAGATCTGGAGAAGGGGAGAGAAAACATTCTGCAGCATTGAAGGTTTAAATGAGCACAGTGGCCTCAATCATCTGTAAATAGAAGAAGTTTGAAACCACTAGGACTCTTCCTAGAGCAGAGACGCCGCCACTCAAACTGAGCGATCAGGGAGAAGGGCCATAGTCAAGGAGGTGACCAAGAACATGATGGTCACTCTGAAAGAGCTCTATCATTTCTCTGTGAAGAGGAGTACCTTCCAGAAGAACAACCATCTCTGCAGCACTAGAACAAACAGGCATGTATGTATAAATGCTAAGTGTAATGTCTGGAGAAAAGCAGGCATCGCTCATCACCTAGTCAATATCACCCCTACAGTGAAGCATGGTGGTGGCAGCATCATGCTGTGGGGATGTTTTTCAGCAGCAGGAACTGGGAGACTGGCCAAGATCGAGGGGAAGATAAATGCAGCGATGTACAGAGACGTCCTTGATGAAAACCTGCTCCAGAGCGCTCTGGATCTCAGACTGGAGCAACGGTTTTATCTTCCAAAAGGACAACGATCCCAAACACACAGTAAAGATAACAAAGGATTGGCTACGGGACTCTCTGTGAATGTGGACCAGCCAGAGCCCAGACCTGAACCTGACTGAACATCTTTGGAGATCTGAAAATGGCTGTGCACCGATGCTCCCCATCCAACCTGATGGAGCTTGAGAGGTTGCGCAAAAAAGACTGGGAGAAACTGCCCAAAAAATAGGTGATGCTTGTAGCATCAAAATTTCATAAGACTTGACTCCGTGATTGGGGCCAAAGTGCTTCAACGAAGTATTGAGTAAATCTGTGAATATTTACATACGTGAATTTATTTTTAATAAATGTAAAGGTTTCAAAAACACTTCTTTCACGTTGTCATTATGGGGTTTTGTTTGGGGAATTTTGAGAAAAATAATGAACTTAATCCTTTTTGGAATAAAACTAACAAACTGTAGAAAAAAAGGAAGCAGTGAAAACTTTCCAGAGGCTCTGTATATAAACAACATATACAGCAGCTCACATTAATGAAACTTTTGTCAATAAGAACGCAAAAGAATCAATCGTACACTTCTGTCGTCTTTATTCTACATCAAATCAACTTCTGCTCCTCAGAAACTACAGGAATCAGTAAAGAAACCGTGTGTGGTGGTGATCTGGGCATCAGGATGATTCTTTTCTAATATCTAATTTTTGCTGACAATGGAGACTTCCATAACTATTACATCATCATCTCCAATCATCTTCCACATGGTGCTTCAGCTGCACAAATCCCTGTGGATCCGATGCTGCTACAGGCGTATTAGAACAATCGTATTTGAGGTGGTTA
>NC_060896.1:1661388-1678888 GCF_014805685.1 Silurus meridionalis
CAGGCTTCGAATCTTCGATTTCTTCTGACATGATGGTGTTGTTTTTAATTTTTTATTTAATTATAAGACAAATAAAAACCAACGCCACGGCGCCGCGCACTGACATTAACTAACGCTACTTTCCGCCCATTGAGGTGAACCGATTCCAAAAAAGAGCCGATTCCGGTGAATGGAACATGGGAGTCGATTCTTCTGCTTCTGCATCTTCTTCCTCTTTTTATTATTATTATTATTACAGCAATACGATAAATATATAATAATTCCCAGTTTAAACTTTTACACTTTCTTCCCTATAGAATTTGCACAAAAACACACAATTTGCCTTTAATTCAAATTCCCAGGAAAATCCCTGGGGTTTCCCTGATCAAAGAATTTTAAAGATACTACACAATTGCATGGAAATCCCAGGGTGGACTGCATTTCTGTGTGATGTGATGAGGTGAATATCGATGCTTCTGCTGGAGATGATGTATGTGGAGGTGCAGCTGCGGCTACAGTGAAAGGAGACGTGTTGAATTGGGTTTATTGGGTTTTCTGGTAAATAAATTACATAGAATAAGATCACTTAATTCACTAACATCCTGTTTCCTTGATGAACAACCGACCTACATACAATTAATTTAATATCCGGTGCTGCAGCTTTAGGATTAAAACAGTCGACACTTAGAATTGAGTCAATGTTTAAAAACCCCATGTGGAATTAGATAAGATTTTATAACACGATGATTCAAGACACGCATGACACATTTCTACAATAGTCTGTGACTCACACACCACACACAGTTTTCCTCATTTCATCTCAAACACAAAATGGTTTAAACTGAAGCAAATCAAGAAGATTTAGCTGCTAGATATCCTGAAGCCTTCACACGTTCTCCACAGGCAAGATCCTCATGGATCAAAGCAGAAAGTTCACATTGTGGCTAAAATGCATCACGAACAATCAAAAACATGAGAATGTTTAGGTCAGATAAATGACCAGACTTGGACAAATCGCTTCCTTTTGTGTTGTTTGTATAAAAAAGACGTACCATAAGCATTTAGTGGATTTTTATCTTATTAAACGTGTGTATGGTTGGCAGGTAAAAGGACCACAGGAAAAGAGTTGGAGATCCTGAAGAATTTGAAGAGA
The DNA here is from genome assembly GCF_014805685.1 of Silurus meridionalis. Lineage (NCBI taxonomy): Eukaryota > Metazoa > Chordata > Actinopteri > Siluriformes > Siluridae > Silurus > Silurus meridionalis. The sequence continues at coordinate 1,662,521 of NC_060896.1, forward strand.
TCTGAGAAGGGTATGATCCAGCACACCCTGGAGATGAGCGCTAAAAAGAGAAATGAGCGAAATGAGCAGTGCAGAAGAAATGCTATGACCAAGATATCCTGAGAATTCCAGCCAGGGCAGAAGGTCTTTCTGCTTCTACCAACTCTGACAATAGCAAGAATAAACTAACTTATCACATCAACCTGCTCAAAGAGTTGAAAGATCTACTTAGCTGTCACAGCTGATTTGAATTGGAGTGGTGGGGAGTGGCAAATATGAGATATGAGAACCTGGAACTGGAGCAACCACTGCAAGTCGACTTGAAGCATGTGGAAGATCCCAGAAAAAGGCTGAAATGGATCTTTTGGAGCAGTACAATGTTTTGTTCTAGCATAGACTTAGATTGACCACCCCATTCATGACCCCGTTCACAACCCCAAGGCACTCGTGGCACAGACAAAGCAAGGGTATATTTAAAGCATCCACAAGTGACTGGAGTAGCCCAATAATCAGTGTCCTGTTGAAAGATGGAGTCCTTCACATATGTGTCGACAACCTACTCAAGAAGATGGAGCAGACTCATATCACCACCACACTGGGTCTCTGTTAAGGTTACTGGCAGGTGCCTTCTGATAATTCTCCACAAGGTGGCTCCATTTCCTATTCCAAATGTGACGTTAAACATGGCGAATGTCACCTTCCAAAGACTGATGGTCCACGCTCTCCATCTCTCATTTAGTTTGGATTGGATTCTTTTTCACATCAAAAGTATTTAAAAGTACCTCAAATATTCCATTCATTCATTCATTCATTCATTAATTTCTAGTAGAAAAGAAAATAAATAAAAGTTCTTGTATATTTTATTTTATTATCACTGAAAATACCATCAGATACCAGAGACAGAACAAATGTAATATGTTTGCTGTAAAGGTGTGAAAGAAAAATACTAGTTTTTGATTTTTCTGAAGTCAAAGCTGGTAATCTACATATATAAGCATGCATTTACAGGCCTTACATTGTTGATCATAAATCATAAGACAGATTAAATACAGTTAAACAGCACAGGAAAATGTTTACACAATATTCTGTATCTTTACGCTAAGAAAGAGTGCAAAACAGAGATATTAGTTCACTGCTACAAACTGCTGTTTTTATGTCTTAAATGTATTTAATAAGTACAGATTAATAATCAGTAGCTGTGAGATGAGAGGAGAATCGAATAAGGAGGAGGATGGATTTTAGCTCCATGTTTTCTAAGTGCACTATACAGAACATGAGCTTGTAATATGATATATACATGATCTGACTTATCACTGTTATCCTGAAATCTAATTATTATCAATCAGATCGAACTGTTTTCTCTTCTTTATTCCTAAGATTTTACTATAATTTGCTGTGCAGACAAAAGCAACACTCAGATTACTGGTGACACGTCAGGATTCCATCAGCCATTTAGAATATAGTTTTTGAATCTTCTAACCTGCTACTGCTGGAAATCTCCCAAAATCATCTCTGTGAATCATCACCTGCAGTACACATCTGTCTGCTACTGTATGCCAACCAACTCTTCCAGCACAGAATTCTCTACTAACTAACACACACAAGACCTTTAATTACAAATATCCTTTAAAAACACCCAAGATGATTAAAGCAATAGATAGTAAACCATCATTAACACGTCCACAGGCTGCTATTAAATGCTAGTTCATGTGTTATGTGTTTTCACACAGACCGATTTAAACCACTCCCTGACATTGGGCATTACCTTAAGATTCTTCCCAAACTCATTCTGCCCAATCCCCATGGAGGACGCTGCTCTACCCTCATGCTCCACCGAGGGCATAGCTCCACATCAGAGCTCCACTGAGAATGTTGCTTTGCCCCCTGGCTTTGCTGAGGTTGTCGCTTCACCATTCCGCTTCACTGCCACCATCGCTCCACCCTCCTGCCTCACCATCAAGATCGCTCACACTGAACCACTGGATACGGGGGGCTCCTCGGATCGCCTGTGGCCTTCTCACCTTGGTGGGTTCCTTAGCGCTGCGATGTTCAGGCTGCGTACTCGCTGACACCCACATCACACTCTCAAGCTCAACACGCAACCATGACCACCAACCTTAATCACACTTCCTATAGTATCTTCATATCCAATTACGTTTATCAAGGTAACACTAAAACTGTCTAACAACAAACACACAAACCCTCTACAATCATCAACACAATCTGTAGCTTAGTTTCCAACAATATGGATTATATTCTGGAGCTTCTTTATGATGAACATTTGTACAGCTGGACATAAAGGTGGAAAACACAAAGCTACTTTTTTTCATCTGCCATAAACAGTTTCATATTACAAAGCGAATAATATATTAATGATGACGTACAAATGAAGAAAGTGTGAATGGTTGTATGTATCTCCATGAGACATCCTTAAACAAGGTCAAGGCTGAAGATCTCAGAGCCTGTAAGATAATTAGAGAGAATTATTAGACATCTATCTGTGCTTTAATTAATTGAAATTAAAATAAAATGTAATCATTGACATGGTGATTTGTTTATGGAGTGAGTCTCCTGTGTCAGTGCTGGTAATAGTCAGGAGTAAAGTGTGAACAGAAGAAGATGTCACTTTAGTCCCCCAAATACCCAAGCTCCTGATCTCTAAGGCTGAATCCAACCACTCTGCAAAGGAAGCTCATGCCTGCTGCTTCTTTTTTGCAACCATATTTTGTGGGCACTATTTAAATCTCATGGTCATAGGTGAGGGAGGGGACATACATTTACCATTAACTTGATAGCCTCGCTTTTCAACTCAACCACCACAGCAGGCCAGTACACTCTCTAAACACCCTCCTTTCCAAGTCTTAAAACACTATTTAGAATGTTTAAGCAAACTCACATTAGCTGTCCATGAGGGTTAAGCATTGGTCCACTGTATAAATCCAAGGTTCAGTGACTGAGGATTGTGATTCCCCCAAAAGGCTTCAAGATTTAGGGTGAATCTTATCTACCCCAAAAGCCCTACCACAAAATACACCAGTAACCTCAACTCTAATGATGGGCAAGTCTCTTTTGAGTCCTCCAACATGACTTAATCTTAAAAAGCAAGTTGCTATGTCTGAAGTGAGATCTACAGGTCCCAATCACTGCTATAAACAGCTTAGCCAGGAAATTGCTTTCCCCTTGTGAAATGCCTGATGGCTTTCCAGACTATATTTAAGACCAAATTAAGCTATTTTTCCATGGACTAACAAACCTCTGCCATACCAGTGTTTTTACTGCCGCCAATGCCACATTCACACTCCACTTGGCCTGCTGGTATCCGTCAGCTACATTCTGACTGGTCTGATCCAGGATGGGGCCCATGTTTTCCTATTCTGAGCAGGTATTTGGGTTTCTCCCTTTATAGGCACTTTTGATTTACTCTTAATCTGCCTCCTCACTTAGGACCAGGTTTCTTGGGAGTCCTGCCTATGAACAATTTTTCACTGGCTGACAAACATTAGCATTTACCATAAAAGATTTTAAGGAAATGCTTTCTAGAATTGTGAAAGATCAACCCCCTGCTGTCCCCCTACCTAATATGTGTCTGGCTCTTCTAGAAGTGCTTCCTTGCATTTGCATTTTCCTGCCCTCTCCTTACATGACAGTATGTCAGAAACTCACTTTAACTTCTCCAGTGTGTAATTTTCATCCTCCTTTATATCAGTGAGCATCTTCACTCCCTGTTCTCCCAGGTCATTAGCACACAGATCCAGTTCCCTTAGGTGCGAATTTGACTTCAGAGCTTCAGCAAGAGAGATACAGCCTTCTTCTGTAAAGCCACATTCATTCAAACTGAACAGAAAACAACAAAGTTCATTAATTTCAGTATTTTAGGTCTAAAACCACTGTGTGATTTTGTTTTACAGTTTTATTATTGTAATTACAGATGCAAAAATATTAATAGCAATAATCATACAAAATAATACAAATATATTTGTGTACGCCTGTCGTCACTATGAAATTAATATAGTCACTATGATCCTTGTGAAACTACACAATAGACTTTTGTTTTGAGCGGATGAGCGCATGAAAACATTATGTTCTCACCTCAGTGACTTCAGTTTGCAGCATGGACTCTGCAGTGCTCCAGAGAGACTCTTCACACCTGAGTCTTGCAGATTATTGTGGCCGAGACTCAGCTCTATCAAATGTGTCGACTTAGACGTAAGAACTACAACAATAACTGCACAACTTTTCTGTGTAAGTTGGCAATTATGAAGTCTGAGGAACAGATACGAGATACATATTACCACATAAGTGTGCATAATAAACTATAATAGAATCACAAAAGTACAAAAGGTATTTTGGCCACTCATTGATTGATTGATTTGAATACATATTTAAAAAAAGAAATCAAGCTCTTACCTTAAGATCTCCAGTTTACAGTGTGGACTCTCCAACCCAGGTGAAAGCAGTTTGAATCCTGAGTCCTGCAGGTTATTATCACTCAGATCCAGCTCTCTCAGACATGAACAGGGTGAGCTGAGAGCTTTAGCCAGACTTGTCAGACTTTTCCTGGTAAGATTACATCTACACAGCCTGTAGGGAAAAAAAAAACATAGCTGGATCTTGCTGTATCTTGTTAATAAAGCATGACTCAGCAATATGAGACTGAACTATTCTACTAAAACAAACCTAAACAATTTGGACTGATCAGCATGTTTTAATTACTAAAAAAAAACTAAACAAACACTCATTAGTTTAATTTCCTGAATTTTGTATTTGTTTACAGTTTTTTTTCTCTCTCATCCTAACGCAAAGGCTCTTCCACGGAAGCACCATTCCTCTCCGCTTCACGTGTCCAACAGGTTTGGTCTCATCAGTAAAGCAACCGTTGAGAAACCTGGAAGAGCTCTGATTATAGGAACTCTATTCTGAGTCAAGTGAAATTAGAGAGACCTTTAGGGGCACCAGCAGCACAGGTCAGGTGTATACCGGGAGCCAGGGTGCCGGACATAGCACACAGGAGCTAATGATATACGCCTTCGACAGTCAGAGGCTACTAAGAGTAACATTAAAGAGGTGTGTAAATTAGCAAAGGCAATGTCTGATGCTTTGATATTCTCTGGTCCCATCCCCATGTGACATGGCCAGGAAGATTACAGCAGGTTATGGTCGCTGACCTGCTGGATGTCCGAGAGGTGCTCCAAAAACAATGTGGGCTTCATAGATAATTGGAGCAATTTTGAGGGGAAGGCTGTTTGGCCTGTTAGAGCAGGATGGTATTCATCCCACTCGGGAAGGTGCTGCTCTCATTTCTTTTAGTATAGGCTATAGTTTTAGAACAGCAGTAGTTAACCAGTTGACTGTCCAGAGACAAGGCCAGGGAGCAGACAAACAGGCTAAACTGACCGTTTTTCTATACAAGAGAATTACTTATTTTCATTTATTTCCCCAAAACCATCACCTTGAGTGCTCAATCCCTTGCCTACAAGTTTCTTCAAACAGATAATTACAGAAGTAATTGAACCTGTTCTAAAAATAATAAACTCTTTCATCAGCACTCATTATGTACCTAAATCCTTCAAACTGCAGTTATTAAATCTCTAATAAAGAAACCTGACCTTCAACCTGTCAGCTGTCCAACTACAGTCCAATATCATGATATAATATTTATCTCCCAGATTCTAGATTCTGGTCAAAGTGTTAAATGACGTGTTATTGGCCTCCGATAAGGGTTTTGTCTCTTTACTTATTTTGCTCAGCCTTAGTGCAGCTTTTGACACCATTGACCATAATCTCCCCATTGCTAAACTAGAGAACGTCGTTGGAATAAAGGCTCTCTCCTGGCTCAGGTCTTATTTGACTATTCGCTATTAGTTTGTTGATATCAATTGTGAGTTCTCCACACTCTCTGAGATAAAGTTTGGTGTTCCGCAAGGATCTGTCCTAAGCCCACTGCTTTTCTCTATTATATATACTGCCTCTGGGTGAAACTATACATAAACATGTTATTCGCTTCCATTGCTATGCTGAAGATACACATTTGTATATTTCTGCAAAGCCCGATAAGAGAGCTCAGCTTAACAATGTTGAGGAGTGTGTACAGGACATTAGACAGTGGATGCTTGATTGCTTCCTTCTGCTGAGTGAACTTCTGTACCAGTATGATCCTCCACGCCTACTTAGATCAAAAGGTGCAGGCTATTTGTTGGTACCTCAAAAAATGAAAACTACAGCAGGGGTCAGATCTTTCTCTTATAAACCCCACTGTTATGGAACAACCTTCCAATCAGTGTTCGGGACTCAGACAGTCTCAGTGTTCAAGTCGAGGCTGAAAACATATTTATTTAGTCAAGCCTTTTCCCAGTAGATTTTTCTTGTGTAAAGGAGCAGATCTGGAGGGATCATGTTTATAAAGTGTTTGGATATACACTCTCACAAGTTCACTCAGGTTAGTTGATGGTGGTGTGGTGGGTCGTCTTCTATCAAAGAGATCCCTCATATCTGTTACCTTCTGGTTCTTCTTTTTAGTTCTGCTGCCATAGCGAGTCTTGCCAGAGTCCCAATTGCACAGTGTCCTTAACCTCCATACAACAATAAGGACACTTAATAATCCATATCTGTCTCTTCCTGTCACCCTCATCTCTCTCTCTCTCTTTCTCTTTCTCTCTCTCTTTCTCTCTTTCGGTTGACTTTAACATGCTCTTGAGGTTCCACTGATCACTGTTCCTGCTCCTCTCCTCTCCTTAGATCTGCCCACTTTGTCCTGGCCTGCCTCTGGATGATGTTCTCTTTGATTGGAGGTGACTCTGTGCAGCTGGGAATGGTTTCTCATCAACACCCTGGAGATCTATAAAACTACTGAGAACTTTGTGGATTTGGATTTGGAATGTAGTTAATGTCAACAGTCTGCTACACTGACTCAGGACTACAGTTTGCTCTGATCTCCATCACTGCACCTCAACATTGTTTAGCTGTAATAAATGGACATTCGGTGGCATCCAGATGAGGATGAGTTTCCCTTTTGAGTCTGGTTCCTCTCAAGGTTTCATCCTTCTGCATCTCAGGGAGTTTTTCCTTCACCACAGTCACCACCGGCTTGTTTATCAGGAACAAACTTAAACTTATAAAGAACATCTTATTCATTCTTTGTCACCACATTGTCTGTGTAAAGCTGCTTTGAGACATTGTTTTTTGTTAAAAGCGCAATACAAAGAAAATTTTAATTTAATACATTTTGAATGTAATAAAAATCACAGAACATCCAGGAACAACTTACAGAGCTTTTCTGGACATTGCAACCACTTGGTGTAGTTTCATCAAGCAATCATCTGATGGTGCATATTTCTGTAGGTCAAACTCTTCCAGGACCTCATTTGAGTTCAATAACAAGAAAACCAGAGCGGACCACTGAACTGCTGAAAGTTTGACTCCCCGGAGGCAATGATTTACTCTATTACTCAAAAAATGTTGAACTTCCTGTACCAGAGACTGATCATCTAGTTCATTCAAACAGCGGAACAGATTGATGGATTTCTTTTCTGATGGATTTTTCCTGATCTTCTCCTTGATGTATGTAGTTATTTCCTTGTTTGTGGCAGCAGCATGGTTTCTCAGATATCTGCGCCCTGTCTCTGTAAGATGGGCTTGTAAGATAACTGAATTGGACTCCAGTGAAAGACCCATAAGGAAGCGGAGGAAAAGGTCCAGGTGTCCAGTCTTACTCTTTAGAGCCTTGGCAACTGCTGCCTTTAGAAGGTCCAATAGTGTTGCTGTGCTGGAGAGGTCGAGGATTTCAGGAACTTCTTGTTTTGAGAGATTTCCATTGACACATGAGAGAAAGACAAACACAGCAGCAAGATGCTCCTGAACACTCAGATGTACAAAGCTGTACACCTTCCCCAGATGTGAAGACACTTCCTCGATAAAGATCTGAGTGCAAACCCCTGAGTACACCGTAGCCTCTCTTACATCAATACCACACTTCAAGAGGTCCTCCTCATAGAAGATCAGGTTTCTTTTCTCCAGCTGCTGGAATGCCAGCTTTCCCAGTTTAACTACAATATCTGTAACCTGTCCAGGATCCACTTCTTGTTTTTTGTACTTCAGGCATCCACGTTTGATCTGTAAGATCAGGAAGTGTGTGAACATTTGAGTCAGGGTCTTGGGGACCTCTCCAGTTTCTTCTTCACTGAACATTCCCTCGAGAACAGTCGCTGCAATCCAACAGAAGACTGGCATGTGGCACATGATGTAAAGACTTCGAGATGATTTCAGGTGTGTGATGATTTTATTAGCCAGGTCTTGATCACTGATTCTTTTTCTGAAGTACTCATCTTTCTGAGGGTCAGAGAATCCTCGTACCTCTGTTACTCTGTGAATACAAACAGGAGGAATCTCACTGGATGCTGCCGGCCGAGATGTTATCCAGAGGAACGCAGATGGAAGCAGATTCCCATTAATAAGATTTGTTAGCAGTACGTCTAATGAAGCTGACGCTGTGGGATCAGTCAACACTTTGCTGTTTAGGAAATCAAAAGTAAAGCGAGACTCATCCAGTCCATCAAAGATAAACATGATTCTGTAATGATGAAAGTCCATGATTTGGTTTTTGGTTTCTGGGAAATAAAAATTGAGAAGTTCCAACAAACTGAAACATTTTTTCTTCTGAAAATTTAACTTTCTAAAGTTAAATGGAAAAATGAAGTCCAAATCCTGATTTGCTTTTCCTTCAGTCCAGTCCAGAACAAACTTCTGCACAGACACTGTTTTCCCAATTCCAGCAATTCCTTCTGTTAGCAGGGTTCTGATAGGCTTCTCATCTCCAGGTAAGGCTTTAAAGATATCATTACAGTTAATGGACTCCTCTGTTATTAGACTCCTGCAAGACTCACTATAACTGACCTCATGTTCTTCATATACATGACTACACCTGAACTCCGATGTGATACACAGTTCTGTGTAAACCTCGTTTAGAAGCCTTGAGTTACCATACTTTAAGATTCCCTCACTAATCCTCTCAAATTTCTTCTGGAGTTTGGATTTGAAACTTTGCTTCCATGAAGTATCAAGTTCTAAAGACACAAAGAATTACCAGAGTTATTTAGAGTTAAACTCAAATACAAATACAGTATAATATGAATAATGAACACAAACTACACACTTTATGTAATGTTCTGTTTATTTCTGCACATGCACAAAGTTATGTATCTTACCTCTGGTCCTGCTCAGATGCGCTTTGTCCTCCATCACTCTAATATTGTCTGCTGGATATTCTGCCCTCGTTGGCTGGAGAGAAGTTCTCAATCAGTGAACAAAATTCACCACATTAATGCATTAATTCTGAATAGAGAAAATGACTCGAGAGATGTTGGGTTGTTCTCCTTTGGAAATATACTTAACAAACCAGTACATACAATTTCAGAACAATTTCTGGTGGAATCCTTAAAAGATTTTAGTTAAGACATAAATTGTTTCTCTAAAACAGGGGTCTTGATTGCTCCAATATACACTTTTTCCAAGCAACTTTTCCTTAAGGAATGCTTTGTCCATCCATCTTGACCACTGAGCTACAACTTTGTTCAATAGACACATAAGTGGCTTCTGTGGGTAGACATAGCTGGATCCACTTTATAAAGGAGAAATCTAGATTACTCAGTCAGGCTTTCAATGTGAGACAGGAAAGTTATTTGGATGTCCAGATTAATGAGATGTCTACCAGACCTGTATGTCTAAAGATGGTGCTTTAAACATTATATAGGTATGATGATAAGAACTTACTGGGAGGGCTGATACTGAAAAACAACAGAATAGGTCACAGCACTGAGCTTTATGGCACACCAGCGGAGTGCTCTATGAGTCTTCATAGAGCAGATGCAAATCCTCTCTCTGTCTCCCAGTATGACTGTCCCTTAAATTAAGCAAACCACTACCTATTCCATACTACGCCACAAATGTCAAGACTAATGAGGATAAACAGGAGAGTCTTTTGATTGACCATGTCAGATACTATGTAATGGTCAAGCAGACAAAGCATGCTGACAGGCTGATTCAAGAGGATGAAGCTTTAAGCGTGCTGATCAGAAGCTAGAATAGTTAAACTCTTGAAGGCTATTCTGGGTGAGAACATAAAGACAACTGCATAGCACATTCAAGCATGTTAGAAGAATCTTCTTTCAGGATCTCCAGGTGCCATGTAACATCCTCAATCTTCTACCAGTTCAAAGATGTTGTGTAAACAACAGTACAAAACTAAGCTCGGATACCATTCGTACAATACACTACTTTGCAGCAAGAGAATTTTACCAAAAAGCCTAAAACTGTCCAACAATGAGAAAGGAACCTGTGACAAGCCAAAAAAAAAAGGAAAAAAACAGCGCCAATGACATAATGCCTCTAGTGCAAAAACTTTCTGCACCTCTCACAGTTTAAGAACAAGGGCTAGAGAAACAGGAACAACAGAGCACCTCAAGAAAATTAACTGCAAAGCTAGAGGCTTGAAGAGTGGATGGACTTGAAAGATCTTGTAGAACCTGAGTTAACTGTCTCCAAATGGGAAGATACAGTGCGTTATGCCCCTAATGCAGTGTCTCTGCAAGCATATACAGACTGATGTTTTCAGGTCCACAGACGGTGTGCAACCTCCAAGTGTCCTTCAACATAACCAGAGACTAAGATCATTCATTAAGAAACTCCTGAATTAACTTTAGGAAGGATTCTACTATACCTTGTTCTAGAATAAACATCTCTAACTCTACCCTAGCAGCCCTGTACTCTTCAAATAATAGATATTGGACCAGCTGGTTTAAAAATATGTCTATACTTTGTGACTGAAGGTAAAGAGAAGGTTCATTTCTCACGGTGCAATGACTTGCAATGAGGAGTTATTTTACAACTGGTTATTGGATGAATGATTTACTTTATACTCAAAATAAAAGTAAACTAAATAAGGAAACCAAAGTATACAAGATGATTTCTATAAATGGTGGAGCACATGATTCTCATGAACGAACATACGATCACATACTGTAAATACTTACCAGAAATTCGGTTTCCAACTGCCCAGTTAAAGGATTTGATAGTCCCTGTTTGTCTCTTTAATTAAAGACAACATTAGATTAGTGTTATATAAGATTACATTTTTAAATATAAATATTAGGAGTGTAACTGTACACAAAATTCAAGGTTCAATAAGTACCATAGTTTTTAAGTCATTGCTCGATTACATTTCGGTTAAATAATATATATACACCTGTATATACCTGCTTAGATAAACAATATGTCAAACAATATTTTATTTTATATAAAAAAATTAAATAAATTAATGCAATACACTTTTTTGATTATATTGATTAAATTGAGTAATAAATTAAATTGCCACAAATTAAATGTGGTTCAATAAAATAAAATAAAAAAATAGAAACATTATATCATATAGTTTACATTTGTTAGACCCCATTTGGGTAATAAAAGATGCTTATGTAAATGTGTGTGTTTTACATGTAATATTTAATTTTCTAAAGATATTATCTACTTAACTGTTCTACTTATTTCAGCATCCTTTAACAAATGTCTTCATTCCTTCCATCCTTCATTCCTTCACTCTCCCGATATGTGAAATTGTCAGGATTTTCTCCTTTTAAAAGAAGTTCTTGAAGCTGGATATAAAATGCTAAAGTAGCAATAGCGCCTGGTTAGTGGCTAATGCTAGTGCAATGGATTCTTTAGTGTTTTCATCCATAGCACAAAAAGAAATCGTATTTTCGGTACGGAGCGAGCAGCCACAGTGACACTGCGCCAACTCTAGTTTCTTTTTATAACCCTGCCATTGTTGTGTATGTTTTAAAGTTTAATAATAATTGTAATAATGTGTAATAATGTGCTCAACGTGTGAGATGGAGACTAAACAAACTTGCGGTCCGCCACTTAATATTTTCCAGAGGGAACTCAGATTGTAACTATGTTCCGCACTTATAACTTGAGCAAATTAGAATCCTTTGTACAATTAGAAGTTATTGTTTTTATTAAATACACATTTTTTAAAAACTAAACTGGAGTATAGTGTGATTTCTTAAAGAACGTGAACTTTCTTACTTTTTCTGCTCCTCTGAAAACTTCATTGGCAAACCCATGGACTGGTCACTCTTCAGTGATACAACGCTTGGCCCAGGTGAGTCAGACCTTTTCTTATATCTAATTCAAACAATATGGACTGTAAGTGTATATTTAGATTTTTCACAAAATAGATTCAGTGTGTTGCAGAAAGTGAGAACTGTCAAATATTTACTGGTGCCATGTGCATGAATGTAAGTCTTGTTTTGGTTGTAACAATGCACACAATATATGTAGTATTCAATAAATTAAAGAAGTGGTAACTCAGTGGTTAAGGCTCTGGTTTACTGATGCTATGATTGTGGGTTCAAGCCCCAGTATCACTAAGTTGCCACTCTTGAGGACCTTTAACAATGGATGACCATGTGCTCTGACCTCAGCTTCCTATATTGCTGGGATATGTGAAGAAATGTTTCCCTGTGGGATAAATAATATTCTACAAAAAAATGAAGGACATGATGATGAAAAAGATGTCGTCTGGATGGAAGCATATGTTGTTCTAAAACCTGAATATATAGTACTTTGCGTGCAATTCCAGATGTGTCAACTGTCCATTCCATAGGCACTAATGCGCCCCCACACTATTAGAGGTGCAGACTTTTGAACTGAGCGTTGATAACAAGCTGGATTGTCACTCTCATCTTTAGTCTGGAGGATGCCACGTTTATGGATTCAAATATAATATGTCAAATTTGATTTCATCTGACCACACAACAGTTTTCCAATTTGTCCATTTTAAATTCACTTTGGCCAAATGAAGATAGTGATGTTTTTGGCCTGCATTTGTGGATGACATGGTGAACTGTGTGTGTCATTTCTGGAGGTATTTCTGAGCCCCTGCAGTGATTTCAATGACTAATTTAAATGTAGTGCTGAAATGCAGAACGTAAGCAGAGACAGATTTCTCACACTTATGTAATCCATAAACAGGAAAGGAAAAGTACACTTCAAGTAAGAATGAATACATTTTTAATAGTAGTGAAATAGTTTAATGGTACAGCAATGTTAGTATTTAAAACTATTCATGAGACACTCCTTTCTTCTTTCTAGGTGCATCTGCCTGTTCAATTGGTGAGTCTGATGACTTTCTCTTTACTGATGTAATGCTTTTTTCTGATCTCTTTTTATGAATCAAACTAAACACATGAACCAATGATTAGTTAGAAAATGGTGATTTATTATTTGTGTAAAACAGACAAAGCAAAAAAAGCAGTAGAAACCATACATATTACTAAACTTGAGTGTAGTTTGAGAGAATAACATTCCCTCTGAAAACTTCAGTGGCAGACCCTCAACTTTCACTCTTCATAGACACACATTGTTTCTGTTTTGCTCCTGTCTCTGCCCCTACCAATTTCCCTTATGAGGCAGCATCAAAAAGTTCAGACTAGTTTTGTAACCCGCCAACTGATGGCAGCACAAGGCTGCATGCACAGTCACAGGGAGCACAGACCTTTATACAGTAAGTCAGTGTGCAAAAAGACATCATCCTGGTGCTATTCTGACCACGTTATTACATCTGCGATTTCTGAAAAAGGTGAGGCAGGTCTGCAGCTCGACTGAGTGCCTGCTCACCGTCTTCTTCCACATTCGCCGCATTGTGTATTGAGAATTTGTCTCCAAGGGCCACACCGTCAAAAGCTAGTTCTACTGCCAGGTTTTAAGGCGTCTGAGGGAGGACATTCGGTGAAAGAAATGGAGCTAGAAGAGAGCTAGTGAACTTCTGAACTTCAATAAACCTCCACTAGGGCACAATGGAGCTCCTTTGAACAAATTTGTTGCTGTTTATATTAAATACAGGTACATGTGATTTTCCTTACCTTTTCTGCTCCTCTGAAAACATGATTGGCAAACCCATTGACTGTTCACTCTTCATAGACACAACGCTTGGTCCAGGTGAGTCAGACCTTGTTTTCTTATTTCTAATTCAAACAATATGCACCGTAATTGATTTTTGTATATTGATTTTTTTTTTTTTTATCAAAAATTTTATAGTATTCAAAACTGTTTATCAGACATTCCTTACTTCTTTCTAGGTGCATCTGCCTGTTCATATGGTGAGTCTGATGACTTTCTCTTTACTGATGTAATGCTGGTTTCAGGTGACTCTGATCTTTTTTTTTTAAACAAACTAAACACATGAAACAATGTTCAGTTAGAAATAGTGATTAATCAGTTCTGTAAATCAGAAACTGCATCAAGTAGTAAAAACAATAAATATTATTACTAAACTTTAGTGTAGTTTGAGAAAATAACCTTTTTTTTTGGTCCACTGAAAACAAAATTGGCAAACCCATCGACTGTTCACTCTTCATAGACACAACGCTGGGTCCAGGTGAGTACGACATTTTCTTCTGATAACTAATAAAAACATTATGTACAGTAAGTGTGTATTTCTGTTCCACTGTGATGTAAAAATGAAAACAGTTTTCAACCATTTTTCTCTTTTACTTATATTTAATTCTCCTTCTGGTTCTGAATGTAGATTTCTGACCTTTGTTGGTTTTACCTGCCTACCTGCCTATGCGGTTAATCCTGCCTTCGATTCTGACTTCATTAAGTGGAAAAAATTTTCATATAGTCTGGACTATATGATGCTAAATCCTAGCAGACATAGTGCACTGCTGATAAACCTACATTAGCGTTCAGTGAAAAATACAAAATAAACAAATATTAGAACAGTGTGTAACATTACGCTCTATAACATGTCAAAGAAATCATAACTACACCACCACCACCATCAGCAACCACTTATTATTGAGATAATGATGATAAAGATCCCAAAAATGTCTCACCTCTCATCTTCTTCAACATCACTCTCAGATGAACTCATTTTCTCAGGGGTTGTGATGTATCTTCTGAAGAATAAATGCAGATCTGAAATCACAGTCATAATCTTATTTTTGAAAATTTACTCACATTTATAATAAATCTTTACAGGAACATTATGAGGTGATGTGCAGAATGACTGATTTGTTTGTCAAGTGTTTCCTATTTAAAGGAATCTATTGTGGAACTTGGTTTCTTTTACAGAAACCGCTCTTCCTTCACCACTTCTGCCAAACTTATTCTTATTCAAATGACCATTCTACCCATGTTAGATTATGGAGACACTATATACAGGGTTGCTTGTAAGTCCACTCTATCAAAATGTAATGCTCTTTACCATTCTGCTATCAGGTTTGCCACAAATAGTAGCCTTTCAATACACACCACTGTGCTTTATATTCATCTGTTAACTGGCCCTCCCTTCACATTCGCCGTAAAATTCACTGGTTCACGTTCATTTATAAGACCCTTCTCGGCCACTCACCTCCTTACTTAGGTCACTTGCTGCAGCTAAAGCCTGTCACATATAACACCCGGTCCTCACTTCACTTTCAATTAAGCATTCCTAAAACCAACTCTGCGTTTGGTCTCGCATCTTTTCAATCTGCTGCCGCTCACGACTGGAATGCTTTACAAAATACCCTCAAACTGGATAAATTCATTCCAATTTCAACCTTTAAAAATATGATATCATATTTGTTCACGGATATATGCAGTTGTTTTTCTACATAATTTTGTTTTAACATGTATTTATGTAATTGTTATTTTCGTATGTCATTTTTTAATGTTTTTTATTTATTTTAGCCCTACTTCCCTTTCCTTAAGTGGTTATTCCACTTGTCAGGTCGCCACTGTAAATAAGAACCTGTTCTTAATGACTTGCCTGTAAAAATAAAGGTTAAACAAACCTATTGTGGACCTTTTTTTGGCTGTGGTTATTTAGGTTATTTTGATTTCATGTCTCATTGTCTCATATTTAGTTTCTTTGTTTGTGTGTTTGCAGTGGTGTGTGGTCAGGGCCAGCAAAAGTCTTCTCTGCTGGTCTAAACACTATCAGAAGCACTGCCCCACATTTACAACCTAAATTTTAATATTTGTTCCATGAAATTGTATTAATTTATTTCAACACTTTATTCTCTTCATGTGGTAGTGTTTCTCTCGGCTGCACTGCTTCAGTACGTGTATGTGGATGTTTGTCCAATCAGATTTCAGCCTCTTTGTGCTGCCATGTGAATCTAATCTGCTCAGAGCCTTCAGAATCAGTACTGCTGGCCTTTTTACCACCGTCTCCTAAGGAATTGGCTCTGTTTCTTTAACCAATCAGATTTCAAATTCGCCTCACAGGCCCAGCTATGCAGTTTATGTGGCGAGGACAATTATTAGTCATTAGCCCTGTGTTTTCTGTGATGTAGCTCTATGTTGTTTTATGTAGCACCAGGGTTCAGGAGGAACGTAGTTTCATTT
>NC_060896.1:1683888-1716388 GCF_014805685.1 Silurus meridionalis
AGATTCAGGTTGTTTTATTGACGTGTTTGTGAAGAGAGATGACATGACAGAGAGCGCCCCCTGTCGGTTCACTTTATATTACAAAAACACAGCGTTTTGTTGTTATTATAAGTGAATACAAATAAAATTAGACATTTTACAGATTGAAATGATGAAGTGTTTTTATCTGTATGAACAATAAAGACAGTAATTTAAGTTTGGTATGAGGGAAAAACCCACAAAACGCCACCCAGAAGGTTAATTGTGTGAATCATGGTGGATTTGCTGTTTGATTTGAGATTTGGTGCAGAAATAAAACAAATGTTTAAGAAAGGATGTCGTGAATAAATGTATGTTGTGCTGAAGGTTTTAATTTCGCCTCTTTTATATTGTTATTTATTTATGTTTTTATATTGGTAATAAAAATGATCAAACAGAAACACTGTCAAAGCCAATGTCTTCCTGTACATTTATAAAGAGGGAGTGTTCAAGGGGAAAGAAGATAATACACAATCACATAGTCATAATCATTACATTATACATTTATATTAAGTTCAGTTCAATTCAGTTTTATTGGTAAAGAGCTTTGAACAATAGACAATGTCCCTCTAAGTCTGTCAAAAAAAAATTCTCCCTGAGATGGCATAAGGAAAAAAACCTTGAGAGAAAGCCAGAGTTGGTTCTAGACATTTGTAGGCCCTCAGTAAACTATATATTGGGCCTTAAATTATTATTTTACAGTGTAACCTAGATAAACTGTAAAATAATCATTTAAAATGCTAATGTAACTTTAAAATGATAATTTTATTATAAATAACTCACATAGACACACTGACTAAAACACCAAGGACTTGTAATCTGTTCACATTTACACACACACACTTTTATTTAGATTTTTTTTGCCTTGTCTATACAATAAAATGGTGTAAAATGTCATTTTCATCCAGCTGGATAATGACATCATTTCCTGTCCTACTGAAGCAAAATATAGACTATAAATATAATAGACAAAAAGCAATTTTTCTAAAAGGGAACCCATCCTCATCTAGTGTGTGTGTGTGTGTGTGTGTGTGTGTGTGTGTTTGTGTGTGTGTGTGTGTGTGTGTGTGTGTGTGTGTATGTTCCTCTTTTTCTCTGTTTTCCATAGAAACTGAAACAGAGCATCATGAGAAACGCTAACAGAAACTCTAAAATGAATTTTCCCCTATTTTTATCAGAGAATAAGGCAAAAAAAAACCCAGTAAGGGTTTGGGGTTCTACTATAATACACGTGTGTGTGTGTGTGTGTGTGTGTGTGTGTGTGTGTGTGTGTGTGTGTGTGTGTGTGTCTAATTAACGCAGTCACCTTAATAACCTTAAAAACAAGCATAAAATCTCCTGATTAAATGTTGTGTAATGGTGTTTGAATATTAAACAAATCAATAACAAAAGAGGAAAAAAACATTAAGCGTCTGTGGTACCAGGTGGCAGAAAGGAAACTTTGGTGGAGGCACCAAAAATACTTCCTAATGAAATACATCACATAAAGTCTCCTCAGTGACACAAAAACAGAGGGAAATTCGAGTCTATAAACTCGCCAGTTTGTCTCGAGTTTTACAGAATTAAATGTCACCTAAAACAATTTTTTTGTTTCTGGGTAAATCACATTTTACACTTTTTTTATTATTATTTTATTAATTCAAATAAAATAACAGCAAAATTGCACAATATAAATGAAACAATGGATATCCAGTGTAAAATTAACCATATAATATTAATAAAATAAAATAAAAAGAAAACAGAAAAAAGTAAAGTAAATGTTTCCTCTTTTTCTGTGAAAACATCTTACATTTACACATGATTGGAAAAACGTAGCAGGATATTATTTTGCTACTAATGAACAGAAAGTGTTTAATTAAAGACCCAGTCTCTGTTAAGAATAATTCACATTTAGTTGTACATTTTGCAAATGTTTGTTAATGGATATAATATTTACAATGCAACATGTAAAAGTTTTAATCCTGTTTAAACATATCCTGATAAATGATGTGATCCTGCTACAAGCAAGTTCACTAATAGGCCCTTTATTATTTTTGATTTGTGATTTAATAACCTTATTGTTTACTTGTTATTTATGTTTAGTTGTTTGTATAATTTTGAAGTGTTTCTTTATCTTGAGTTTGGTGTTTTTCCAGTGTCTCCTTCTCGAGTTTCCTTGTTTTTGCTGCTATTTTGAGTTTGTATCAGCAGCTTCCTGTCGTCTCTTGTGTTTCTCCCTGTAGAGGATTCACTTTGAGTTTATTTGGCTTCTGTTATATTGCCTGGAGTCTGTGGACAAATAATCTTCTGTTTATTTTATACCCAAGTCTTTGGAAGGTCTTGTGTTCGAGCCATTTTTCGTTCGGAGACTTTATTATTCCCCAGGACTGAATTATTACTCTGCCTTTTTTAAAGCCCTGACTCAGAACGTGTGAATCTCCCCGAGCCTGTAACACAATTAGAGAGAATTATTAGACATCAATATGTGTTACTGACAAATCCTGTACTGTGATTGGTCAGAAGGTTGTTTATTTTCTAGAACAGCTTCTTTGAAGTTAAAATCATATCCACTCCTAGCAGTTCAGGACTGTGGAAAAAAGATCCACATCAATCCCTTGGTCCAGAGGAAGGCCATCCTGCAGCTTGCTGGAGTCTGGTAGCAGGGTGGAGGCACCTCATCAACTTCTGTTTGGAGCTTGGCACATTAAACCTCCTCATCATGTAGCTGTGTTAAAACATGAGCGCGAATGCTCTCAGCCTCACGAAGGGCTTCTGGATTGAAGACTTCCAAATTGATCTCTGAGCTTTCGCATAGAGGGCCACGTTATCACCTTTAGGAAGCAGCTTTTAGGGAAGACTCCAACAGTCCAAGGCAGGAGCTTGTTTGTGAAGACTGCCATGTCAGCCTCTATAGTGAGCTCTGTAGGGGTGGTCACTCTGTCAGCCTCAGTCTGGAGCTTGTTGTGGTGGGTTGGCACTCTGGATACACAAAGAAGCTATCAAAGGGTTCCAGGTGATATTTGAGGGTACATTGTGGGAACACAGTTCTGAGCTGGCAGTGATGTCATATGAATAAGAAGTATTCTGTCATGTAATACTATGACAGGCAGATGCAAGTGCAGGTAGAAAACAATAATAAAAAAAAAGGACAAATCCAAATGATCACGTAGAATTATAAATTTAAAAGTTTGGGTAAGCAACATAAATGAGTAAAGACGTGAAAGCAGAAACAAAACAAGATAAAAACAAGAAGATTGAAAGGCTGAACAAAAAAAAACGCTTAGTCATATGACACAAACCAAAACAGAAACACACATGACTGTTAAAACACAGCGGAAAACCACTGAGGCGTGTCAGAGTGCTGAGAAGCTTCACACAGAGCTCAAGATGAGATGAAGAATCTTTAACAAGCAGGAATGTGGATCTTAAAAACACACTTTGAAAAATGTGTGTAATCATTGAGATGGTGAATCTTTTTGTAAGGACATTTTTCACATTAATGGAAGGACATACTTCATGTTATGTAGCAGTTTATATTGTTAATATATAAAACTCACTCCAACTTCTCCAGTGTGCAGTTTTCATCCTTCTGTATATCAGTGAGCAGCTTCACTCCTTCCTCTTTTAAATCGTTAGCGCTCAGATCGAGCTCTCTCAGGTGGACATTTGTCCTCAGAGCTCCAGTGAGAGCAGGACAGCCTTCCTCAGTAATGTGACAGTCACGCAACCTACAAGAGAGAATAACAACGACTTCAAATCACGTGTCTGCTGCAGAATTATGGTCCAAAACACTGAAAACTATCAATATCTCCAGTGTATAAAGTTCGTTGTTCAAGAAATCAGAGATTCATTTCATTCCAGGGTCCTTTATTTTATTCCTTCCCTGATCAAGATCTCTGAGGTAAAAGGGGTTTGATATCAGAGCTGAAATCAGATGAGATCCACCTTCCTGTGTAATGTACTAATATTACAGTTATATCTCCAGTTTACAGTTTTGTTCCTTTAATAGATCAGAGAGCAGGTTAACTCCTGTCTGTCCTGCTTTATTTCTCCCCAGACGTCTGGCTTTGTTTTGACGTGACAGAGCAACCTCACCTCAGTGTCTGTAGTTTACAGTCGGGACTCTGCAGGGCCTCACAGAGCTTCTTCACACCTGAATCCTGGAGTTTATTGTAGCTGAGGCACAGTTCTTTCAGATGGTTAGACTTTGAGGTAAGAACTGAAGCAAGAAATCCACAGCTTTTCTCTGTGAGATCACAGTTACCAAGTCTGGAAGAAAAATACATTTTTAGACTACTGTATCTGTTTATCCCAAACAATGTATTTGTGGAAGTGTGGAAATGGTCAGGTGTGGATGGATGTTCCTGTTGAAAAAAAAAAAACACTGAAAATTCGTTTCTTGTCTTCCCATTGCCTCACAAGCCAATTTTTTTTTACCACATATAAAGTACAATATGCAGAAGTACATTCCTCATGAGAGAATCAAGTCCACAACCTGTTAACACCTTTTTCTTCCCCTACTTTTAGTGTAAATTCTTCTTCTTCTGTCACTTAGTGTTTGATTTGATTTACACTATAAGATAATTATTTTATTCTCTTACCTTAGGATCTCCAGTTTACAGTGTGGACTGTTCAACACAGGAGAAAGCAGTTCAACTCCAGAGTCTTTAAGTTTATTATCACTCAGGTCCAGCTCTTTCAGACATGAACAGGGTGAGCGGAGAGCTTTTGCCAAACTTTTACAACTTTCCATTGTGAGATCACTATTACACAGCCTGTAGAAAAAATAAAAATAAAAAAAACAGCAGATTAAAATTATTTAATCGCACATTTATATTTTTTCTAAATGTACCTTGAATTAATACTTAAATAAAAGACTTTTTAATACTATATTCAACATGTTAATGGACAAATATTATGCAAATGCATGTTTATTATTACTACGACAGCCCTAAACGTAGAGCATGAAGAACATAGACATGTTTCAAATTACTTGTTCATGTCTATTACTTGTTCATGTCTATAAAAATTTTATATTACTATTAAAAAAGAACATAGAAAAAACACAGGTTCCCATTATTTCTATTTCTTTGCACTGAGCCAGTTGTTCAAGTTTTACATTACTGTTTACATTTCCAGATGACAGGAAGCTCGTAAAAATACTCTTCTAAACATTTTAAAGTAATTATGGGGTTTTAAATGACGTAAATCATAATGACACCGAACTTTTGCTTTGTTTCCACACGGACGGTTAATGAGGTGATACCGGAGAAACTGTACCTCCTCTAACTTTCATACGGAAGTTAATTGGTTAAAAATTTTACATTTGGAGCTTTCTATATATATATATATATTCATTATGTCTGTGAGGTTTTATCGATGCCTCTGTGAAGAGAGATGACATAAATATATAAAGGGTCTACTTATATAAATAAAAATAGACCCTTTACAGAATAGAATGATGTATTTCTCTTATCTGTATGATCAAAAAAGGAGCAATTTAAGTTCATTTGGCATTATGAGGAGAAAATGACACAAAACGCGCCGGCGCGTTTGTCGACCCCCAGAGGGTTCATTGTGCACATCATGGCGGATTTTGGTGCTGATTTGCAGGTTGGCGCATCAAACTTAACCTTAAAACATGAGTTACTGCAGTAATAATTATGTACATTTGGGGAATCATAAATGGTTTGAATGATCTTAGTGAGTTTTGATTAAGAGGTAGATGAGAAAAACTTACACAGCTTTTCTGTAAAATGAGACAGCTGGGCACAGATTTATAAAACAATATTCTGATGCTGCATATTTATGTAGATCAAACACATCCAACTTCTCATCTGAGTTCAGCAACAAGAAATTCAAACAGAAAGACGGACTCCATGAAGGCAATTATTTTCTGTTTTACTCACAAAAGTTTGAACTTCCTGCATTAGAGACTGATCATTCAGTTCATTCAGACAATGGAAAAGATTAATGGATTTGCATTCTGATGGATTTTTCCCAATCTTCTCCTTGATGTATGTAGTTATTTCCTTGTTTGTGGCAGCAGCATGGTTTCTCAGATATCTGCGTCCTGTCTCTGTAAGATGGGCTTGTAAGAGAACTGAATTGGACTCCAGTGAGAGACCCATAAGGAAGCGGAGGAAAAGGTCCAGGTGTCCAGTCTTACTCTTTAAAGCCTTGTCTACTGCTGCCTTTAGAAGGTCCAATAGTGTTGCTGTGCTGGAGAGGTCGAAGATTTTAGTATCTTCTTGTTTTGAGATATTTCCATTGACACATGAGAGAAAGACAAACACAGCAGCAAGATGCTCCTGAACACTCAGATGTACAAAGCTGTACATCTTTCCCAGATGTGAAGACACTTCCTCGATAAAGATCTGAGTGCAAACCCCTGAGTACACTGTAGCCTCTCTTACATCAATACCACACTTCAAGAGGTCCTCCTCGTAGAAGATCAGGTTTCTTTTCTCCAGCTGCTGGAATGCCAGCTTTCCCAGTTTAACTACAATATCTGTAACCTGTCCAGGATCCACTTCTTGTTTTTTGTACTTCAGGCATCCACGTTTGATCTGTAAGATCAGGAAGTGTGTGAACATTTGAGTCAGGGTCTTGGGGACCTCTCCAGTTTCTTCTTCACTGAACATTCCCTCGAGAACAGTCGCTGCAATCCAACAGAAGACTGGCATGTGGCACATGATGTAAAGACTTCGAGATGATTTCAGATGTGTGATGATTTTATTAGCCAGGTCTTGATCACTGATTCTTTTTCTGAAGTACTCATCTTTCTGAGGGTCAGAGAATCCTCGTACCTCTGTTACTCTGTGAATACAAACAGGAGGAATCTCACTGGATGCTGCCGGCCGAGATGTTATCCAGAGGAACGCAGATGGAAGCAGATTCCCATTAATAAGATTTGTTAGCAGTACGTCTAATGAAGCTGACGCTGTGGGATCAGTCAACACTTTGCTGTTTAGGAAATCAAAAGTAAAGCGAGACTCATCCAGTCCATCAAAGATAAACATGATTCTGTAATGATAAAAGTCCATGATTTGGTTTTTGGTTTCTGGGAAATAAAAATGGAGAAGCTCCAACAAACTGAAACATTTTTTCTTCTGAAAATTTAACTCTCTAAAGTTAAATGGAAAAATGAAGTCCAAATCCTGATTTGCTTTTCCTTCAGTCCAGTCCAGAACAAACTTCTGCACAGACACTGTTTTCCCAATTCCAGCAATTCCTTCTGTTAGCAGGGTTCTGATAGGCCTCTCATCTCCAGGTAAGGCTTTAAAGATATCATTACAGTTGATGGACTCCTCTGTTACTACTTCCCTGTATGCCTTTTCAATACATCTGACCTCATGTCCTTTATTGATGTGTTCACCAATCCAATATGTGATATAAAGTTGTGTGTAAATTTCATTTAGAAGTCTTCTGTTCCCAATCATTTGTACTCCTTCATTGATCATCTGAAATTTCTTCTGCAGATTGGATTTAAATGCTTTCCTCAATGATGGATCTGGTTCTAATGACAATGAAGCAATACAAAAGTATATTATATAACAAATAGCAAAAACATATTAAAATATTTTACCATCATTACCATGAATTATTAACATGTACAATTTTTAAGTTCTCATTTTTGCTAGATGATAGAAAATTGCAAATATAAATATATCATTAGTAAACAGAATCTACAAATCAGTAGTGAGCAGTAATGAAGTAAATGTAAATGGTTACTGTATATACAGTACAGACCAAAAGTTTATATATATATACAGTACAGACCAAAGGTTTGGACAGGCCTTCTCATTCAAAGAGTTCTCTTTATTTTCATGACTATGAAAATTGTAGATTCACACTGAAGGCATCAAAACTATGAATTAACACATGTGGAATTATATACATAACAAAAAAGTGAACTGAAAATATGTCATATTGTAGGTTCTTCAAAGTAGGCATCAAGAGAATGCCAAGAGTGTGCAAAGCAGTAATCTAAGCAAAAGCTGGCTACTTTGAAGATACTTCACTGAAGTGTTTCCATTTGAAGAGATTTTTACTGTAACTTCACTACATTTCAAATATTTTACTTTATACTCGACTCCATGTAGTGAAATCAGTCGTTTCTTTTTATTTACGAGGATAAAGACGTGACTGGTGAAACACGCAGTGAGTCACCAATCAGGATGGAGCGCACGCTCTGTTTTGTTTTGATTGGTGCTTGGTGTATCTACTGATCACCAACATACAGTTCAGCATCAGTTCAACATCAAGCAGAACATTTAGAGAGGAATAAATGATGAAGAAACTCCAGACTTGAACTCACCACAACACACGTGACCTCATTTACACGTTTTTATTCAAGTAGTTGAAAAGGTTTTGTGTTCATGATGATTGTAATAGAAATCAATCAGTGTTTGTGTCTTTAATATCATTCTATTAATAGATCAGTGTGCTGAGAGTCACATTCGAGTCTTTACACATAAACTGAGGTGATTAAGTGAAGAGTCTTGTGATTAAAATTATAATAGGAACATTATAGTTATAATAAATCACTACTTTGATACTTAAGTACATTTGAAGGCAAAAACTTTTGTACTTTTACTTGAGTGAAAGTTTAAAGGGACACTTTTACGTTTACTGGAGGAATATTTTCCAGCGTGTCTCTACTACACGGCTTGTGTACTTCGTCCACCACTTCTACAAACTGTATATAATGTTGTATTTTTCTCTGCACGTGTATGAAGTCCTATACCTCACCTTTGGTGCTGCTCTGCTGATCCATGTCCTTCATCACTTTAACAATTTCCCGTCTTGTTTGCTAAAATTTTATAAAAGTCTTATACATTAATAAAGACATATTAGGAAATATTTAGGTGTTATAGGTGTGAACTCATTAAAACCTCTCTGGCATTTAAACTAAAATACAGCAAAAATACTTTCACTTTTGAAATATATGGACATGAGGTGATGCTGTTTATTGTCCAGAATGGCCATGAGTTTTTTGTTGAGTTTATCCCCCAGCATGCTGCAGCACACTGTCTACTACAGACTACCAAAATCAGGAGAGTCAAGTCTGTCTCTTGGTCACATTGAGAAACAGATGCTTCTTCCTGCATGACTCCACAAAGTTGTTAACCAGGTTCTGGTACTGCTCAGACTGGGGTCGATTGTGTGAGAGGCAGCAATCTAGCAGTCTGACAAATGGAGATGTGAAACCCATGTTCAGACACCCAGGAACCAATATAGAATCCATAGTTTTATTTTAGATTTCCAAAAAGTCCAAAAAACTCAACAAAAAAATAAAAAATCAGGTCCCAAAAATACAGAATTACGGTCCAAAAAGTCCACAATTCAAAATTTAAAAAATGATTTTTTAGTCTCTCTTGGGAAAAATACTCTAAATAGAGGGTTCATATCAAGGCAAAAAAACAACAAAAAAAGGACTGGAAAAATCAAGAAACAGGCAACAGACTAAAAAAAAAAGAAACTTGGAAAACTGAACATACAACATCCCTGAACAAGAACCAGACTGACTCAGAGTGGGGAAAACAGAGCTACTAGGACACAGGTGGAAACAATAGGAACTCATGTCCATCCCTGATACACTGACCATCATAGAGTCATCTGAACATAGAGATCTGACCTGTTCTGAAATTCTGTACTCACCTGGACCTGGGAATCAGCATCATGCACCACAGAGGGATTGTTTCTACTGTTGAGTATGGAATAAAAGAACGAGTTTGTTGTTGTGATGAAGTAATTTTTATCTTTTACATGTAACTAACTGGGTTAAATGATTGCAGTAAATCATACAGTAAATATGCACAAACACAAAAATCCTTACCTTATTTCTTTTTCCTGAAACCGTATTGGTTCACCCATAGACCGGCCACTCCTCATAGACTGAGAGCTAAATTCAGGTGGCTTTGAGATCTTTTTATCAGAAAAACTAAACATATAAACCAGTTCAATTAGTGAAATCATATATATATTATTAATCATATAAATCCAAAGACCACCAATGTTTTATAAAATAAAAATGTTCTGAATTTTCAGTCTCATTAGATTTATTAATGCCTGCGATCTTCTCATTCATATAATATATTATTTTACTGTATTTAAATATATATTATAAAGTGTATATAGTTTATCATATTACACTGGGAAGCAAAAGTATTTTTAGGTTTATATTATAACCCTTATAATAAGTGTCTATAACAAATTATGAACTACAGATCTTTTTAAAATGTATAAATACTCTATCTGACATTAATAAATGGATGATTAATTATGATTTTTTTTCACCACTCAGTTTTGGATCACCTCTGCCCCATAATAAAATACACACATACATGGCATGTACAGTTCCATAGTTTCAAGATCACTACCATTTTTCTGGATTAAACACACACTGGTAAATCTAAACTTCATTTTAATAGATATGAACAGCTTTAATGTACACAAAATGTAGCTCCTGTACAACAGTATAATATTTAAAAATATTGTGTATTTTGGGTCACTTTAGAAAAATAATCAAATTTCAGGCGAAAATCATGACATTTAGGGTATTTTTTATTGTTATCAAACGTCAAAACGGGTCAAACTTGAGCGGAACAGTATGAATGTTGAGTGAATGTTAATGATAAAAGGTGGACTAGACCCTTGTGAAAATCCCCTCTTAGATGTTTATGTTCAATAGAAATCTGGCAACCCGAGAAGGACGATCCAGATGCAGTTAATAAGAATCTTAGCGGGTGAGAAACCTGATTCTGAAAACCAGAAACTTTCCCTATACATCAACACGGTGGTGTAACGTTTTGGATGAAAGTTTTTGACGTTGAATTAAAAAAATTTGCATTTTATTAGCAAATCACACGCACACAAAGTACACAAAATGATGGGATTGGTGTGTTAAATTATTACACAGGATCTTCATTACCTTTCTGTCTCCTCCTGCTGTAGCATTATTGGTGTTCCCATTGACATGTCACTCTTCATAGACAAAACACTGGGTTCAGGTGGTTCAGATCTTTCAGTCTGATATCTGCAAAGACGTGTTTTGGTCATGGAATAGTGCTTTTCTCTAGGTTCACTATGAGACTATGACGTATCTGTATCGTGAAAAGGTTTGTCACATCATACACACAATACTTCAAACATCTCACCTCTTATATTTATCTTCATTGTCTTCAGGAGAACTCATTTTCAGGGGCCTTTAATGTGCCTTCAAGAATAAACGCAGGAAATCACACCAATCACACTCAATGAGATAAAGTTCTTCCAAAAGGTCTTATTCATCGAGCAAACACTTTCTTTTGGACCTTTAGGAATTCTGTAAAGAGATTATATCAGTAATCATGACAGGAGACTTCTCACAGGATCTAAAGGCAATTCAGGAGATCTTCAGAAGAATCATTGTTTGCTGAATATGTTTGATTCAACAATAATCCATTGTTCCCACTGATCAATCAGTCGTCATTACACACCAGTGTTCCAGATTAATGAATGGTTTATTCTGAAATCATTTTTCTTTTGTTCTGTAAAATTATTTGTGATTTTATTTTATTTTCCTAAAATTCAAATAATTTTATTCCTCGATTTTTTTCTAATAATATTTTTTTTACATTGTTATTTTATTCTATTCTGTCATCAGAATATATATATATATATATATATATATATATATATATATATATATATATATATATATATATATATATATATATTTGTAAAATTTGGATTTGAAATCAGGATTTGATATTGTTATTAAATTATTACACTTTCCAGCAGTAAGAGTTCTTCATACTGAATATTTACAGGTGAAGTAGAGATTCTGATTGTTTACTTACTTTAAGTTAATTAGTATAGATGAAAGGTAAATATAAATAGTACACATGCACAACAACTAACAAAAATGTGAACAGGAAATTCCAGTTTAACAAGTTACAATTCCTCATTTCTTTGCTTCAACTTCCTGAAAACATTCTCAGTTTATTATTATGTATTTAATCATAAATATTCATTTCCACTCATTTAATAAAATGTCTATTAAGAGAGGATTGTTTAAAGAAAAAAAACATTTTCTTCATCATGAGAATAAAAACATCAGTGTGTGTATATTGTATAAACACTACACACAAACACACACATTGTGTTGGAAAACATCTACACAATACAACAAAAGAAACACTTTTATAAAGTGTTAAAAATGATTTCAGTTAAAAAGATTCACTGAGGCACAAAATAACAGTTCAATGAGGCAAAGACTCCGACATTAATATCCACAACTTTACAGATAAAAACAGAATAAATCACTCACTCGGTGGATTCTTCTGAATAACACGAACATCTACTTTCGGTTTATCACGCGCAAATAGGCGGACACGCGCAGGCGCGCACACGCCGACTCAGGCGCGCACACGATTAATCACCAAACTAATTTAAATATTAGTAAAAGACCAGGACCTGGAAGACTCGCTGTAATAAATGGAACCATGAATTCTGCTGTTTACTAAAAAATCCTGAAGGAGAATGAGAATGTCCTGCCATCTGTTCCTGACCTCAAGCTGAAGTGAACTTGGGTTCTGATCCAAAACACACCAGCAGGTCCACCTCTGAATGGCTGAAGAAAAACAAAATGAAGACTTTGGAGTGGCCTAGTCAAAGTCCTGACCTGAATCCTATTGCTGTGGAACCTTAAAAAGATGGTTCATGCTGGAAAATCCTCCAATGTGGCTGAAATACAACAATTCTGAGAGATGAGTGGAGCAGAATTTCTCCACACGCAGAAACAGACGCAGTGCAAGTTTTTACAAACGCTCGATTGCAGTTATCAGGTTTAGGGGCAAACACTTTTTCACACAGTACCATGTAGTTTTGGATTTTTTTACCCCTGAATGATAAAAACCTTCACTTGTGTTCTCTTTTACTAATATTTACATTAGTTTGATGATCTGAAACATTAAAGTGACAAACATGCAAAAAAAAAAAAAGAAATCTGGAAGGGGCAAACACTTTTTCACACCACTGTATATGTTGGATCTATCTATCTATCTATCTATCTATCTATCTATCTATCTATCTATCTATCTATCTATCTATCTATCTATCTGTCTGTCTGTCTGTCTGTCTGTCTGTCTGTCTGTCTGCTCAGCACTCTATCTATCTATCTATCTATCTATCTATCTATCTATCTATCTATCTATCTATCTATCTATCTATCTATCTATCCATTCCATTGATCACGTGACTGTAATCATTTCTATTCTATTTGTTGAGCACGTGTAACAATATACAGAGTCCCAAAGCAGCTTAACAGAGATAAAGAGGTGAAGATGGCAGATAAGTTTAGTTCCAGTGGTGACTGATCAGATACCTGACCTATGATCAGATACCTGACCTATGATCAGATACCTGACCTATGATCAGAACTGTTCATGACCTAATTCACTGTTGAAGGCCGTATTAATTCCACTCCATATCCACCTCATAGTTCTGCTCAGTAACTTCACAAAACTCGAGTCTGTTCATGTGGAACCATCTCCAGCTGCACAGAGTGTGAAACTGAAGAGAACTCCATTGAGAAGAAGAGCGTTGTGATGAAGCGGGTGGATCCGAAAAGAAGACAAAGACAGTAATTATAATAAATATTATAATTACACAGGATTTTAGTCAGTACACTTTAATATGTGACACATTTCCATACTTGACCTCAATGACACAAACTTTAAAATACACATTAAAGACACAGGATCTCAATGTTCTGCTCCTTTATCCAACAAAATAATGTTGACCTTCTGAAGAACTCTTCAGTTAGATATTATATTTTAGTGCTTTATGACTTGACACTCTCATGACGATAATCTCAGATTTGTGAGGTTCAGCAGTGAATCAGGGTTTTTGTTATCCAGAAATGAGAAGTGTTCAAACCAGAAGCAGGTAACATGAATAGAAGGTGGTGTTCATGAACAGTGCACTCACATGGAGACATGACCTATGATCAGATACCTGACCTATGATCAGATACCTGACCTATGATCAGATACCTGACCTATGATCAGATACCTGACCTATGATCAGATACCTGACCTATGATCAGATACCTGACCTATGATCAGATACCTGACCTATGATCAGATACCTGACCTATGATCAGATACCTGACCTATGATCAGATACCTGACCTATGATCAGATACCTGACCTATGATCAGATACCTGACCTATGATCAGATACCTGACCTATGATCAGATACCTGACCTATGATCAGATACCTGACCTATGATCAGATACCTGACCTATGATCAGATACCTGACCTATGATCAGATACCTGACCTATGATCAGATACCTGACCTATGATCAGATACCTGACCTATGATCAGATACCTGACCTATGATCAGATACCTGACCTATGATCAGATACCTGACCTATGATCAGATACCTGACCTATGATCAGATACCTGACCTATGATCAGATACCTGACCTATGATCAGATACCTGACCTATGATCAGATACCTGACCTATGATCAGATACCTGACCTATGATCAGATACCTGACCTATGATCAGATACCTGACCTATGATCAGATACCTGACCTATGATCAGATACCTGACCTATGATCAGATACCTGACCTATGATCAGATACCTGACCTATGATCAGATACCTGACCTATGATCAGATACCTGACCTATGATCAGATACCTGACCTATGATCAGATACCTGACCTATGATCAGATACCTGACCTATGATCAGATACCTGACCTATGATCAGATACCTGACCTATGATCAGATACCTGACCTATGATCAGATACCTGACCTATGATCAGATACCTGACCTATGATCAGATACCTGACCTATGATCAGATACCTGACCTATGATCAGATACCTGACCTATGATCAGATACCTGACCTATGATCAGATACCTGACCTATGATCAGATACCTGACCTATGATCAGATACCTGACCTATGATCAGATACCTGACCTATGATCAGATACCTGACCTATGATCAGATACCTGACCTATGATCAGATACCTGACCTATGATCAGATACCTGACCTATGATCAGATACCTGACCTATGATCAGATACCTGACCTATGATCAGATACCTGACCTATGATCAGATACCTGACCTATGATCAGATACCTGACCTATGATCAGATACCTGACCTATGATCAGATACCTGACCTATGATCAGATACCTGACCTATGATCAGATACCTGACCTATGATCAGATACCTGACCTATGATCAGATACCTGACCTATGATCAGATACCTGACCTATGATCAGATACCTGACCTATGATCAGATACCTGACCTATGATCAGATACCTGACCTATGATCAGATACCTGACCTATGATCAGATACCTGACCTATGATCAGATACCTGACCTATGATCAGATACCTGACCTATGATCAGATACCTGACCTATGATCAGATACCTGACCTATGATCAGATACCTGACCTATGATCAGATACCTGACCTATGATCAGATACCTGACCTATGATCAGATACCTGACCTATGATCAGATACCTGACCTATGATCAGATACCTGACCTATGATCAGATACCTGACCTATGATCAGATACCTGACCTATGATCAGATACCTGACCTATGATCAGATACCTGACCTATGATCAGATACCTGACCTATGATCAGATACCTGACCTATGATCAGATACCTGACCTATGATCAGATACCTGACCTATGATCAGATACCTGACCTATGATCAGATACCTGACCTATGATCAGATACCTGACCTATGATCAGATACCTGACCTATGATCAGATACCTGACCTATGATCAGATACCTGACCTATGATCAGATACCTGACCTATGATCAGATACCTGACCTATGATCAGATACCTGACCTATGATCAGATACCTGACCTATGATCAGATACCTGACCTATGATCAGATACCTGACCTATGATCAGATACCTGACCTATGATCAGATACCTGACCTATGATCAGATACCTGACCTATGATCAGATACCTGACCTATGATCAGATACCTGACCTATGATCAGATACCTGACCTATGATCAGATACCTGACCTATGATCAGATACCTGACCTATGATCAGATACCTGACCTATGATCAGATACCTGACCTATGATCAGATACCTGACCTATGATCAGATACCTGACCTATGATCAGATACCTGACCTATGATCAGATACCTGACCTATGATCAGATACCTGACCTATGATCAGATACCTGACCTATGATCAGATACCTGACCTATGATCAGATACCTGACCTATGATCAGATACCTGACCTATGATCAGATACCTGACCTATGATCAGATACCTGACCTATGATCAGATACCTGACCTATGATCAGATACCTGACCTATGATCAGATACCTGACCTATGATCAGATACCTGACCTATGATCAGATACCTGACCTATGATCAGATACCTGACCTATGATCAGATACCTGACCTATGATCAGATACCTGACCTATGATCAGATACCTGACCTATGATCAGATACCTGACCTATGATCAGATACCTGACCTATGATCAGATACCTGACCTATGATCAGATACCTGACCTATGATCAGATACCTGACCTATGATCAGATACCTGACCTATGATCAGATACCTGACCTATGATCAGATACCTGACCTATGATCAGATACCTGACCTATGATCAGATACCTGACCTATGATCAGATACCTGACCTATGATCAGATACCTGACCTATGATCAGATACCTGACCTATGATCAGATACCTGACCTATGATCAGATACCTGACCTATGATCAGATACCTGACCTATGATCAGATACCTGACCTATGATCAGATACCTGACCTATGATCAGATACCTGACCTATGATCAGATACCTGACCTATGATCAGATACCTGACCTATGATCAGATACCTGACCTATGATCAGATACCTGACCTATGATCAGATACCTGACCTATGATCAGATACCTGACCTATGATCAGATACCTGACCTATGATCAGATACCTGACCTATGATCAGATACCTGACCTATGATCAGATACCTGACCTATGATCAGATACCTGACCTATGATCAGATACCTGACCTATGATCAGATACCTGACCTATGATCAGATACCTGACCTATGATCAGATA
Source organism: Silurus meridionalis (assembly GCF_014805685.1). NCBI lineage: Eukaryota > Metazoa > Chordata > Actinopteri > Siluriformes > Siluridae > Silurus > Silurus meridionalis. The sequence continues at coordinate 1,701,062 of NC_060896.1, forward strand.
CCTGACCTATGATCAGATACCTGACCTATGATCAGATACCTGACCTATGATCATGAACGTTAGGAATCAGTCTTATAACGTAACCCCAGAGATTTCCTGGTGACCCCTGTATTCCTGTCATACACGAGCAAATCGCCAATGATGTTGAGGAACATCTGCAAAACAGGTTCCTGGTTTTCTCACATATGTTTTATTACCTGAGAACAATCACACAATCAAAAATCTCTCTCTCAAAGTTATTAAGACAAAAAAACAAAAAAACGTAGTCACGTTACAGAGAAACTGTAAAGCGTGAACTCCACTGTCGTGAAGATCGAGGAGTTCTTCATCGATGTACATTAACAGTTCATCCGTTTACGTGTAGCGTAATGAAATGCTGTGAAAACAGTAACGTATTACAGAGAATTCATCAACCCTTCTGACCAATCAGAGCGCAGAATATTGTCTATTACAAATCAGCTTCCAAAAACAACTCTCTCTTTTCTTTTCTTTTCTTTTCTTTTCTTTTCTTTTCTTTTCTTTTCTTTACTTTTCACAGAATGAATTCTCGCTTGTTATCGGATTAAATAAAGACACGCACTCAGCTCTCTTCATATATATTTATATATAGAGATATATTTCTTTTATTTCAGATTTGAATTAGTCAAAAATACACGGTATGATTGAAACATATTGCACTACATCATAATGCGGAGCACGACAGGAGTCACGTGTGCAGTAAATGAATATCGTTTTAAATATTAAATAACTGACAAAGTAAATAATGTAAACACTACGCTAGGTAAGAGTTTCTTCTTCTTTTTTCTCTCTATTGCAACACTTCCGATTAAAGTGGTTCGGTAACAGTACAAAATAAAAAGGAAAAAAAGAAAGAGAGAGAGAGAGAGAGAGAGAGAGAGAGAGAGAGAGAGAGGAGGGAGGAGAGAGAGAGAGAAAGGGAGAGAGAGGAGGGAGGAGAGAGAGAGAGAGAGAGAGAGAGAGAGAGAGAGAGAGAGAGAGAGAGAGAGAGAGAGAGAGAGAGAGAGAGAGAGAGAGAGAGAGAGAGAGAGAGAGAGAGAGAGAGAGAGAGAATATGACTAATTTCCTTTTCCAGTTGTGGTGGAGGAACACAGTGCTCTATATAAAGTCTTTATTCTGTTCATCTGCTTTTCTTCTTTTTTTCGGTCATTAAAAATGGTCCATGTCGCTTCTGTTTCTTTTTTTTTTTTCTTCACCAAAGCTCCAGGATGAACTTCAGAATTGCATCGAAAACATGACAATGTTCCCACTAAAGCACAGAGAGAGAGAGAGAGAGAGAGAGAGAGGGAGGAGAGAGAGAGAGAGGAGAGAGAGAGAGAGAGAAAGGGAGAGAGAGAGACAAAGGGATGATAATTGAGAGAAAATAAGTAAAATGAATAAAATATAAAGCAATAATGGGAAAAAATGAGAAAGAGAAATAAAAATAAAGAAGGTAAATAAGGGACGTTTTAATAATGAGAAAGAGGAGAAGACAAAAAGAGAGAAAGAATTTGAAGATAAAAATAAGGAGAAAAAGAGGGATGGGTGAGGAGAAAAAATTCTAAGTATATGAACTCTGTGTGTTTGTGAGAAATAGAAAAAAGAGAAAAAACAGAGAGAAAGAAAAAGAAAGAGAGAGAGAGAGAGAGAGAGAGAGAGAGAGAGAGAGAGAGAGAGAGAGAGGAGACGTCAGTGATGCCCCTGTGCCGGAGTGGGAACACGGCGTTAGACGGGACGTGAGTGGATCAGCATCTGGAGGAAAAAGGAGGATCAGCTGGAGACTCTGTGAAGGATTTGAGCTCATAGGCAGCACCACTGTCCACTTCCATGGATTTGCGTGAGAACAGAAGCCGGATGTCTCGATGGAGGTAGATCTTTCCAGATTTGGAGCTCTGGAACCTAAAAGAGACCAAAAAACAGAATTAGAACTAATTTAATAGGTAAACATCATCCAGGAGATCCAACACCACACTCTCACTAGCCGTAATCTGGCGTGCAGTACTGCTGAGCTCACCTCAGGTGTATGAGGTAGCGCAGGGTCCGCCCCTGGCCAGGGGGGAGGGGCTTCCTGTGGTTTTGTCCGTTTGATTCGCGTTTGACGGGGACGGAGAAGGTCCTCTGCCTCAGGAATGTCTGATTGCCGGCTGGCATTTCTCTTAGATCGTACATCACCACAAACATCTTCACCACCGTTTTATTGGGGTTGAATAAGGTCTGAAACAATACAATAAATACGCTCTTTTTACCATTTCACAAAGTAATTATTTTTAAAAATGAGGCTAAAGAGCATGTCATTCCCATGTTCCACCAGCAGACGGTGCTGTTTAGTGTATAAAGAGAAGAGAGAAGAGCAGGAAACACACTAATTCTACACATATGGATGAATCAGCACTCGTACCACTTGAATAGTTCCTGATGGAGGCACCCGATAGCCCCTCTTCCCCAGAGACTCCAGGTTTATGACCCCCTGCAGCACGAGGAAACAAAGAAAAATGTAATAAGGCAGAATAAAGCACAAAGTATGGTGTAAAAAATAGTCGCATGGAAAATACGCTCATCTGATTGGTTAAAAGTAACGAAGGATTAACAAATGGTTTATTTTAATAGGACATTTACAATTATGGCATTGTGCAGAAGCCCTTATTCAGAGTGACTGACAGTTACCTAGTTATACAATTAAGGATTAGGGGCCTTGCTCAAGGGCCCGGCAGTGGCGGCTTTGTGGTGCTGGGATTTAAACCCATGACCTTCTGATCAGATTTTTAGAATTGACAAAGGCTTCTTGAAGCTTTCATGCCGTAAATGTAATATCTCATGAGCAAAATATCTGCTGGATCAGGAGCTGTTCTATTAGCTCTCGAGCGCGTAACGACTCTGAATACACAGAACCTTCCTCTGAATCCAGCCCAGTGTGTGTAAAGCACAAGTCTATTACATACAGAATACAGTGCAGGTAGTATGTTCACTGTGTGTGTGTGTGTGTGTGTGTGTGTGTGTGGTATCATTACCATGTAAGGAGACGGAGCGTTATCATCAGACACGCTGTAGAAAGACACATCCACTGGGAAGGTCATGTGACTCGGGCAGAAGGAACCGCTGGCACCGACTTCGGCCGTGAAACCGTCAACGGAACCAAGCGGCTCCAAGCGGTAGTTTAGGACACACTCCTACACACACACACACACACACACACACACACACAAACCTCATATCAATAATATTTCACACTAGTGAGTACTACTCAGTGTATGTGTCAGTACATGACTCAGTAACAGTGTGTGTGTGTGTGTGTGTGTGTGTGTGTGTGTGTGTGTGTGTGTGTACCTCAAAATTTCCCAGAAGGCTGAGACTGGCGGGAGGGGCGCTGGCGCTCAGGAGTTGCTGAGGTTCTTCTGAGTCTTCAAATCGCTTCAGACACACTCTATACACACACACACACACACACACACACACACACACACACACACACACATAGCCACACAGAGGTTAAACACACAACAGATGGAGCTGATAGTGAACACCGGGGCTGTAACGAGTGCATATGGAGAGCAGATTTCTGATCCCTGAGAAACACTGAACTACACACACTCAGACTCTTCTGTCTTTCAGCTCGACTCTACAGTTTACATTGTTTACCTCCAACTGGGTGGTAAAAGTGGGTGGAAGAACCACATACGGCTGGAAAAGTCAGGTGTCCCAATACTTTTGGCCACAACAGTGTATTACTGAAGACACGACACACAGAAAAAGATCTAAATGATGTTCTACACTAATAAAAGTAACACCTCAGGTTTCAGTGCGTCACAGATCGTCAGAGAAACGAACATCCGTCTGATGTTTCGATAAAATTAATTTTAACGAATTAAAACAATGTTGAAATTTGACTAGGATTCAACTGAAGACTCCAGAAACAATAAAGACGAAAGGAATAAACATCAAAACCTTAAATCACCCATGTGCTTTTACAGGAGAAAATTCATTTTTAATAATTAATTAGTTTTAATATTTTGTTTATTTATACATTTATTTTATTAAATTACACTTCCTGGATGTCAAATTTTTTTGGTACTATATTATATATATATTTTATATTTTTAATAATATTATATTATATATATTTGATGCCCACTTTTAAGTGATACATTAAAAAAAATTGTATAACTAATAATAATAATAAAAAATTATAAATAATCTATATTTGAATAAAAAAGTTATACATGTACATGTAAATAAATAAATAAATAAATAAATATATAAATAAATTCAGATGTTCTGTGTTCTGATTGGCTGACAGAAATCTATATTTATGAGAAACTAAACCACACACAGGGTTTATGGATGTTCAGTTAGTCAGCGATGGAGCTTGTACCTCTTGCTGGAGGCCCATGGTGCTCCTTTAGACTGAATCAGAGACGTGTCCAAGTCAAAATATCCCGTCTGACTTCTCCTCTGTGGAACCTGAACAAAGAGACGAGTGAAAAACACCAGTTCAGCATCACATTACAGTATACGCTTCCTTTATACACACACACACACACACACACACACACACACACACACAGCATGACCAAATGTTTGTGGACACCTGACTGTAAGATTAGTATGTACTTCTTTTTTAATAACCTTCATTCTACTGGGAAGATGAATTTGTGGAGATTCAGGTACAAGTCACTGATGTCCTGTAGGTGGGGGGGGGTTTAGTTATAGTTTGTGATATTTTTTATAAAAAAAAAATACAGTAGAAAAAGCGTTCTACAGGAAACAGATACCTGCGGTTTCCTTCGTTTCTGTCTGGTGTGAACACAAGACTAACCTGGTCATGTGGTAAGGTTTAAATTAAATCTGCACTCGTAACTGTAACTAACTTTAATGCATTCCTTAAAACAAAAAAACAGGAATCATCTGAATGAAATGTGGTGTAAGTCGGCCAGACGAGTGAGTAACGCTGCAGTCATCATGACTGTGTATCAGAAGAACAGACGAGGCCCCAAGAAGGAGGAAATTAGTTAAATACAGCCCATAATACTCTACATCGAGGCGTTACCGGCAACAGGAAACAGCGTGTGCGAATCTGGACAGCGTTAGAGACACACAGGAACTGAGTCAAAGACTGCAGGGTCACATTATACCATGATACACACACACACACACACACACACACACACACACACAAACACACACACACAAACACACACACACACACACACACAGCTAAACTATAACTGAGCACAGATATACACACATTTTACTGTAATGAGGTTTAAATTATTATTTTTGTATATTTATTATTTATATATTTTCTATTATTATCTGCATTTATTTAACATAAACCTGCTCATGAAAAATACAATATAGAATTTCTGTTCATATTTTAAAATATCTATTTTTTTTTTTTTTTTTTTACATTAAATAAATAAAATATAACTGCAGGTCATAAATGTTTTTCCAAGTAAAAAAAAACTCCATTAAATCAAAATGTACATAAAATCGAATCTTTATAAAGTTTATTAATCACCTTATTGTGTGCTGTGATCTTTAGAACCATCTCCAGATTTCAGACTGTTCTAGTGTTTGAGTAGAACTGAAGATATTTTAAAGGTTCTTGGAGGTAACTGGATGTACCTGGGGTTATCTGGAGGTAACCAGAGGTACCTGAAGATGTTTGGAAGTACCAGAAGGTATTTGGAGGTACCTGGAGGTAATTAGAGGTAGCTGAAGGTATTATGAGATATCTGAAGGTTTTTGGAGGTACCTAAAGTTATTTTTAGGTAACTGAAGGTATTTAGAGATACCTGGAGGTAACTGGAGGTACTTGGAGGTATTCAGAGGTATTTTTAAAAGTATATTAAAATGATCTCAGGTGATGGAAGTGAAATGTTTAGTATGTGTGATGTTGCACTAAACTACCCCTTTAACCCCCATGAGAACAGGTCTTACCGGGCTGGAGAGCAGGGGCAGGCCGGTGCAGGGGTGGAACGCTCTCGTGGCCGTACCATCGATAGAGTGTCTGTTCTGCTTCTTCCAGTCACTACTGCATGGCTTCAGTGTGGAGGTGGGGCTTCTCTGTTACACACAATCAACAGAATCAGTGTTAAGAGCTGAAAAAAACGTGTCCACAAACACAAGCATGATTCCGAGACCAGAGCGCAGTGTTTAGAGCAGTTAGTACAGGTATTTATGTTAAATAGTTAGCAAAAAAAATTATAGTTGTGTAATTAATTAGTCCACAACTAACTTGCTGACTACAAGAAACTGTGAAGGTGTTCAAAATAAAAGTAAGATAGTACCAGAGAAACACTCACCAACTTGGTGTGTGCCTTGTTGAGAGTCCAATCTGGGCTCGGGGAGTGTTGGGTATTAAGGCTGGTGGGTGTGCTGGAGAGGGAGGACCAGGGATCTTGGTCCTCATCCTGACCAGGCACTATAGACTCTGGTTGGATATGTGTTTCTACTCTTCTGCCCAAGTTTTCCTTCCCAAACTGGAGGTCCTGAAGGTCCTGGAGGTGGTTGAGCTCGTTGACTCCTGCCACTCCATTCAGGCTATGGGAACTTTTAGGGCTGTTGAGAAAAGAAGTCTGGGGATCGTTTTTGGCACTGTATGTATGGCTGGTTTGTGTTAGAGGTTGAGGTCTAGTGATACTGGATTCTTTGTTCTGGAGTCCAGACTGACTCTGGTTTTCAGACAAGGTCCGTCTCTCAAGTGTCTCAGTTTGAACTCGAAAGACTGAGCTGGTTTCGCCATTGGCTACGTTTACAGTTCCGTTAGCAAAGCTAGTGTGACTGTTGGCTCTAAGCTGGTGGTTCTGGTTTTGTGTCTGACTTTGATTCTGATTTTGTCTATGGTTCTGGGTCTGGTTTTGGTTCTGCGAGGATGTGGGTGTCGATGACTCGCGACATTGTTTGTATTTAGCATGCAGGAGCTCCTGCGACAACTGAAGACGTTCCTGAATCAAACGAGAGATGTCCTGAACAGCTTCAACGATCATAGAACCTTCTTTTGAATCAGGCGAAAGAAGAAGTCGCCTGCAAGACGTTGGTTTGGGTGAAGTCCTGGACTCCTCAGGTTTGCTTCGGTCCACTCGTGACTGGCTCCTGGGGCTCAGCGGAGTTTGAAACAAAGACGTCTGGCTCCACTCTCCGTTCCTTGTACCAGTTCGGTCATTCGTTTGGAGATTGTGAGGATCTTTGGTCTTCTTATATGGCCCTTCCTCCCCTGGAGGTGTGAAGAGAGCATCGGGAAGAAGATGAGGTGATGTTGGGTCGCAGAAATTCAGCCTCTGTGCGATGCGAGCGATCACTTCCTGTCTCTCCTGGAGCAGCGAACCGATTAGGGGGTTCGTTTCAACTGAGGAGGAACGAGGGCTGGAGCTGGGGTTTGAGAATGAGGGATTCGTGAGCGATTTGAAATTGCGGGTCGGAGATGAAGATGATGACGGCAATTCCACGTTCGTCGTCTTTCCTGAGCTTTCCAACACGCCATTGGTTCTGGAGAACAGTAGCTTTGTGGCTTTGCCTGGTAGGATGGGCGATTCGGGGCATTTACGCTGGTTTAGCGGGCTGCTTCTGTCATGAGAAGGTAGTGGGGAGCGAAGAGGTCTGCATAAAAGTGATGAAGTCTGGAGTCTAAGGGGGTTTGGAGGGTCACCGACGGTCTGTCCCCGACTGTACGCACCAACTAACGGCCCCTCCGCAGGGTCGAGGCTACGTTTGTTAAGGAAAGAGAGGTCTGAGTGGATGCTGCACTTCAACACGGGGTACTTGGGCTGGCGGGGCAACGACTGAACCCGCACCTTCAGCGCTACGCTGTGGGACACGTTGGGCACTGGAAAGGCGTGTTCTGATGGTGTCTGGGAGAAATTCCATATCAGCTCTTCGTCGGCTGGACTTATTCTGCAAAGGTACACACATTTAAATGACCACAGAAAACAGTCAACGTGAACAAATTGTTCTATTTAAGCATTCAGGTGTCTGATGACCAAACATTAGGGGCGTCTGCCAACTAGAACCAGAATTGTCAAGTCTGGCCAATAATCAAATCATGTGTGTGTGTGTGTTGGATGGTAAAACTTTTGTATTCTTTTAGACTTTCCAAAGGTTTTTTGATCAACAAAGCTAAAAAATAACATGAATAACTACAGAAATGCCACACTTTTGCATTTTGGATTTGCATTTCACGTCCAAATTTGCATTTCACGTCAGCAAATAGTTCGACAAAATTTTACGTGCGAGCGCGCTCTAAGTACAGCGCAACATCGGTGCACTGAAAAACAATTAAAAATTAATTTACACAATAAAATTAGAACAGAAGATACTTTTACAGAGTCTTCCAGACATTGTTAAATATTTAAATCCCTGAACCAGAGAGGTTCCTGTGTCGCTCACGGATCATGGAAAGTTAAATCTGTTACGGGGTTTAATTTATTCACTCCTGTTAAAAAATATTTAGAATTAAAAGCTTCTTTCATTTTGAATGCTGTTTTAATTACAGCATTGTTATAACAGGCTTTATATGAACATGTAAGTGGAAAAGCAGGAACTCTATGTGAAATCAGACATTGAGCACCCCTATATAACCAAAATTGTATGATCCTCATTTTTATAAAACCTCTGTGAAGATTTGACTGTGAGATTTGTAGTGGAATCAGACTCCGCCTATCGAAGCATCAAGTCTTCATCTATTCATGGACACATAAAAACATTCTTTTGTGAATAGACAACTGATGATGCGTTGATGTGAACAACAAACACAGATCAGCAGTTTGTCAACAAAATGTCAAATTTCAAATTGACCAATCAGAAGCCTGATTCAAGACACACGGTTCAGTGAAACATGGAGGGGAAAAAAAAGTGACACACTGCTTCTAGTTCATTGTTGAGATTATTGCTGGATTCCTGGACCACGTCTCAGGTGCACCTTCACCATCTACTGGATGCACGTCATTAGCGATGCCAATGTTAGCAATTTAGACATGTATGCACACACACACACACACACACACACACACACACACACACACACACACACACACACACACACACACACACAGGATGTTTTACCTATAGAGGATGTTTCTGGGCACAATGCCGTGCGAGGCGCTGAGCCAAGCGCTCAGCTGAGAGAAAAAGACGTAGGAACGTACGGCCAACAGCAGAGTCTTCTCCTCAATAAACCGATCTCCACTCCTGAACACACACACAAAAGCAATTGGATTAGACACATTCAGGATATTAGATATACATTTACAATACACACGATTTTCCATTGTGTTTTTGATCGTATTTTTGTGGTGTGTTGTGCCAAATCTAAGTGTGTTAGGAAGTGGTATCAACAAGTTTGGAGACTCGCTCTGTTTGGTACTTTATATATCTATAGTGTTCTTCTGGAACGTGTCCTGGAAGGCTCCTTTTCAAAGCGGGTCAAGCACCTTCTGAGATTCGCGCTGGATCTCCACAGTGGTGTAAAAACGGCGACCTTTGAGCAGGATTTTTATCTTCGGGAAGAAGGCGAAGTCCGCAGGAGTCAGCTCTGTTGAGTAGGGTGGGTGAGGAATTGAGATGTGTCGTTTCCAAGAGCAGGGTGACAGAGTGCGCACATGATCAGAATAGCACCAGTTGCACGGCTCCCGATGTACACAGGATGATGTTTATTGGTACATTGACGTCGGTGCTCCTTGTGACTGTGTGTGCAGCCTCATGCTGCCATCTGTTGGCGTGTTACAAAACTACTCTCTAAACCTTTGACACCACCTCGTAAAATAGGCGGATTGTACAGGAGTGTGTTTCAGCATGTGTATGTACACGCAGGTTTGTAGTTACAGTGTGTGTGTGTTTGTGTGTGTGTGTGTGTGTGTGTGTGTGTGTATGAATGGGCAGATTTTAATACTGCTGTGGAGCATAATGTGTGTGCGTGTGTGTGTGTGTGTAATATTACCACATGCAGAAGGTTTTGTATTACTGGTCTGCTAATTTGGAAATGTGTAAACATTGTGTGTGTGTGTGTGTGTGTGTGTGTGTGTGTGTGTGTGTGTGTGTGTGTGTGTGTGTGTGTCGTACTGTCTGGGGACAGGCTGTAGTGTCCATCTCTCCAGCAGAAGAGCGTCCTGTTTAATTGCCGGGTCGTTCAGGTCCGTGGCCAGACCCTCATCGCTGTAGCAACAGTCGGGCAGCAGCATCACCTCGATCATGATGGGGATGTGATTTCGCCATAGCAACATGATCTCCGACCTCGTCCTTCTCGCCTGACGACACTGTAAACGCACAACCAAAACCTTCAGCGCACACATTTCCTCAGAGAACGCCTCGTCTGTGTTTTGAATTGTGATGCTCTCGTCACCTGAGGCAGTTTGTCGCTGCACTCGTGTTTGGTGAGGACCGGTCCACCGGACTGCGCGGGGGGGCAGTGCAGGCCCTCGGTCCGACCCTTCACAGAACATTCCGGTGTCCGGCCTTCTGTGATCAGGAGCGTGAGGGACACCAGGAACTCCTCTGCGTCGTACTCAAAAAACTCCTCCGCCGCTTCTGCAAAAACACACACACATTCAGGTTTCAATCCACTTCCTTTATTTTCCATAACTCCCTGTTCAAATCAAGAACTCTACCAGGAACTGATGTTAGAATTCCGGATTGGTTTATTTTCCCAAAAAGATTTTCTGAATCGTTAATTCCCCTTCATTTCAAGTTTCCAGAACACCTTCAAAAAGATCTAATGCTCTTTATTTCCTCAAAACATTCCAGAAATCTGGAGTGTTTCCTCAATAGGTTCTGTTAAATTTATTCAGAGGTTCCGTATCTCTTTTACTTCCCACTCACACACACACACACACACACACACACACACACACACACACACACACACACACACACACAGATTTCTCAGTTCCAATAAAGCCAGCATTTTGTCATCTGTGTGTGATGGAACACACCTGCATTCCTTCCACGGAGGAAAGGTGTGTGGAATGCAGTAAAGTGGGACAGCTGAGTGACACTGACGCAGCACTTGAGCTCACACACTCTCTCACACACACACACACACACACACACACACACACACACACACACACACACACACACACACACACCTGGAACTGACAGGTAGCTGATGCATTTAGTGAGGTGTGTTAGAGCAGGGCTGTGATGCCAGTGTAGTGGAACATGAAGACGACAGACAGAACTTTCTGACATAAAACACACACACACACACACACACACGTCACCGATCTCACAAAAAAACATAAATAAACCCAAACAAACAGAGATATTAATATCTTGAATAAAAAATAAATAAATAAAAAAACCGCACAAAAAAATCAGCTCTTGCCATTGAATCTCTGATGGGAAACTTCCTGCTACGGAAGGAGTCTTCAGTTTCAGCGCTTTGCGAAAGTCAGAGGTAAAGTCGGAACTTGATGTTTTCTCCAGGACAAAAAAAGTTTCACAATGCTTCATTGCTGTTTCTATGGTAACGGGCAACTAGGATAAAGAGAGGATGGTGAAGAAAGAATACAAAAGACAGCAGGAAGTAACACACCTCCTGGATTCGTAACTAAAAACAGAATTAAGCATTTTCATACTTTATTGAGATACAATAAGGGGTCAGAAGCAAATAACCCCCTTTACAATAATCACATTCAACTGAGCAACAAATCGAGATTGTGATTTCTTTAAAAATATTATATATATTTATTCTTCTAGTTTGTTTTTTATTTTTTATATATTTATTTTTACAGAGGGTGTGTCATCAGTAAAGCACTTTAAAAGTGAAACACCATCATTTATTATATTCTCATACTACGCTTAGTTTTGCGATATCGTGGCTGTTGTGATCTAGTGACAGTTTATGAAATCTTAATTTTTAAAATAATAATAATAATAAAAAAAGGAATAATCAAATGATGTTCAAATCTTATATAATTTTTCGTTTTATTTATTTTAATTGGTTCCTCTCCATTTGTGTATTTGGTTTTTTTCTTTCTTTTATTCTTAATATTTATAATTGATTTCTTCAAGTGAAATATGCTAAAAATAAAAAAAATAGGTAGTATAAAATACATAGACATTAAATACACTGAAAAGACAAAAAATTATACATAAACAAAAAATAAATAAATACAATAAATACATATAAATAAAATAAAATAAATACATTCATTAATGCACTAAAAATACCCTGGGAAAATTAAATCATTTTTTACACAACATTTCTGTCCTGCTCTGTTCGTGATTGTGATAACTCTTAGATAATCTGAATCTTACACGTTCCACATCATTACCACATTCTTCATGATGTGTAAGAATCAGAACGTTTTTTATTCAGAGCTGGACAGACCTGACCCAGGGTGAAGAGGAATTTGGTGTGGAATGAAGTTGAGATTCAGGTTAGATCAGCGTTTTAATTCACATAGCAGGATGTTCATATCACTGAACACCAGAACTACACCTGCTGGACTGTATGTTAATAATGTGTTGTACAGGTTCCACCAGATCCACCAGATCCACCTCATTACTCAGAACATCACTGTACACAATGATGCACACAAACTGAGATTTCTATGTCTATAGTTTTCAGGTTTAGATTTTCTATAGCCTTTAATGTCTAAGCCTTTTATGTGTATAGGTGTTATGTTTTTATCTTTAAACGTTTAAAAATATTTTTTTCCAAAGCTTTTATATCTATAATTTTATGCCAATAACGTTTTTTTCTATTTAGATTTTCTATTTAGAATTAACTTTTGCCTATAAATATTATGTCTATAGCTTTGCATGACTAAAACTTTTTTGTCTGTAAATTGTATGTATATAAAACATTGTTTCTTTTTGTTTAGTTTTTTGTCTATAGCTTTTTTGCCTATAAATTTTATGTCTACAGCTTTTTTTTTTATAGCTTTTATAATCCAACATATTTTTATGTTTAACAACTACACCAACACAGTAACATTTCTTTTGACATTTATAGTTTTTAATGTACGTATAATTTTATGTCTAAAGCTTTTATAATACAATGTTACAATACAACAGTAGGATACATAGTCAATAAATCTGTCTATTTAATGTATTACAATGTTTCACTTTTTCTCAGGTAATAAAACAATGCAATCTGATCTGGCACTGTCTTTGGCACTCCAGATGAATCTCACACACACACACACACACACACACACACACACACACACACACACACACACACACACACACGCCCACTTTTCCAGTTTCCACCACACTGGTGATAATTTTAGCCGCCGCCTGTCAGCTGGTCGTCACAGGGGCATCCGTGGCCACCGCCTGACTAAAATAAACCTCCAGCAAAACCACAGAACTGCGCAAAAGACTGAAACACACAACACACACACACACACACAACTGCAGACTCAGACACTTGTCTTTTTAAATAAAACACAAACTATTCACACCTGAGCCGAGCAGAAAAAGAAGTCTGTTTGGTGTCTAATGATGAAATTGGCACCGCTACAAAAGCTAACAAGTGATGGATGTGTATCTCTACACATGTGTATGTGGCATCACAGACTTCCTTATAAGCATGCATGATCAAGCAGAATTAATTTTAGATGTGAGAAGAGGGCGTTGCCTATAATTTAATAATTCAGAGCTCAAAAGTGATTTGGATAATGTAATAATGTATTTCTTTTGTCCAATTCTCTGTTTGATGAAACACAAAAGTCACTGTGTGTTTTAACAGAACATAAAACACACTAAAGCACTGGGGTAAGACGTTCGGTCTGCTAATAAAAAAGGACATTGTGTGTGTGTGTGTGTGTGTGTGTGTGTGTGTGTGTGTGTAAACTGACCTATTTTGTGTATTATTTTTTTAAACAGCTGAGTCTTTTCCAGGAAACAAAAACAAAAACAAACCAAACCACCAGGGGCAGAAGTGATCCTATATGTTACTGAATATATAGTATATGAAATAAATGTTATTGTATATATCATACATGAAAATATAAGTTTATTATCAGGTTTTATTAAATAAACTCAGCACTTTAGCTTATAATTTTATATAATTTTATTTATTAATTATTTAGCTTTCTGACATCTTTTACAACAATACATTTAATCAGATAAGTGAAAACGGTCAAATATGATCTCAGGTTTGAGAAAAAAATGCCAAAATTCTTTGTTTAATTCTTAAACAAAAAGACACAAACTGCTTAAAATGTCTAAATGCATAAAAACTCCCTGTGCAGTTACTGTGGCCCAATGTCTAGACACTTAACCCAGATCGGGATCATGATTGTCAGATAAAAAGTATCTGCATCAAAATTCTTCAAGGCTCGTATTGCAAAACAGTATTTAAGAAATGTAAATGTGATGCTGTCATAGTGTTTGTACTTCTTTCTGTAGTTTGCTTTGTTCCTTTATCATTAATAAAGTTCAGCCTGAAACACAGCTGAGGTGCCAAACTTCACATTTCAGGGCGTTTATCTGATTTATGGAGCAGATTCCTGATAAAACACCACTGTTCCCAAGCTCTCTGTCAATAACACGTTATCCTGAGTCTCAGTCGGCACTGAAGAGGTAATGAATAGATGTGAGTGCTACTTGAAGTGTACAGGACGTTGCAGAGACAGGTTTTAATACTGTGTCCGTTATTGCATCATCTTCTACTTTTACTTCTTATTATAACCCCCTTAAACAACTCCAAAATAACTCACGTTTACCTAAACCCTTTAAAAAAAACTAAAGCACCTAAAAGAACACCAAAACAACTCACGGTAAATGTATGTAAAATCCTTTAAATAAACAACCAGAAAACTCAGTACACTAATTCCCTATATCCAAATCCCCCAAAACAACCAAACCATACTATTTACCTAGTACATTAATCCCCTAAACCCTACACACCATAAACCTGAGCATTTACCTCAGTACACTAATCTCTTATCCCATAAACCCTAAATACAACCATAACCCTTATTGTTTAACCCAGTATATACTAACCCAAAAACACTCTCAAATTCACAAATTCACCCTAGTATACTAATCCCAGATTCCCTAACTCTAAAAAACAATTTACACCTATAAATTTACCTCAGTATACTAATCCCAAAGTCCCTAACCCTAAAAAACAACTTGCACTTTATAAATTTACCTCAGTATACTAATCCCAAAGTCCCTAACCCTAAAAAACAACTTGCACTTTATAAATTTACCTCAGTATACTAGTCCAAGATTCCCTAATCCTAATAAAACAACCTACACCGTATAAATTTACCTCAGTATACTAATCCCAGATTCCCTAATCCTAATAAAACAACCTACACTGTATAAATTTACCTCAGTATACTAGTCCCAGATTCCCTATTCCTAAAAAACAAC
>NC_060896.1:1721388-1761388 GCF_014805685.1 Silurus meridionalis
ATCATAAACGTGAAAGAGTGTGTGTGTGTGTGTGTGTGTGTGTGTGTGTGTGTGTGTGTACACACATTGCTAGCTCTGCGGTTCACAGTAACATAAGGTACATCACATCCCCCCATGTGCTGCTGACAGAATGTCCTCAGAAGAAACAGTTGCAACTAAGAAGTCTGAGAATAAACACTTCATCTTCAAATGGAACAGAATCAGAAAACCTCGATTTGAGAAGCAAGGAGATAAAATGCTTTTAATAGAGATATGGACTGATTTAAAACTCCTTTTTAATTAATGTTCAGTCTGGGCTGTTAGTTCATGTGAACTCTACAGTTTGTTATGGAAAAAGCACCTATCCTACTGAGACGAGCACGAGTCCTCTCCAGCTGTCATGAGAAAGAGGGAGAGAGACAGAAAGAGACATCGTGTCCTCAGATAACTGCTGTGGATTTGTCAGTATGATGTCATCGCTCTCTCTCGATAGAAAGCAGAGCAGTACCGCAGTGCTCCTTCTTTTTTTTTTGTCCTCCAACACGATCATGATGCAACACACAACCTCATGCACAGTGTTCACTCTTCTCACAGGCTCTGTCCATCAGACAAGGGGGAGTGGCAGTGAACAGGAAGTGGTTATACAGTGAACACTGCTGTCGAGAAAGCAGCAGTTTGACTGACGGATGACCTTTGACCTTTCTTCAAATGCATTGTGTGTCTAGGCTACAGTACCCATACAACTAGTACCCACTAGTAAACCAATCACTGCAAGGGGTGTGTGTGTGTGTGTGTGTGTGTGTGTGTGTGTGTGTGTGTGTGTGTGTGTGTGAGTTATTATAGGCAAACTGCTGTGGTGTAGGAGGAACAAAACCCTTGGTGACATGGTATAGGATAATAACCAACTTCTGGGTGGTAATAGTAATTAGGCAAAAAATGTTAGACAGATATATAGATAGACAGAGAGATAGACAGAAAGACAGATGGATAGACAGAGAGATAGACAGATAGACAAAGAGATTGATGCACATACTGACAGATATACAGACTGATGGATAGACAGAGAGAGGTATGCAGATAGACAGACAGACATATATACAGACAGAGAGAGGTTTAGACAGACAGACAGATAGACAGACTGAGAGAGGTGTAGACAGATTAACAGACAGACAAAGAAACAGACGGATAGATAGACAGAAGGGAGTATTTTAGTGCTGTAATCTCCATGCTGTTTGTTTTCCTTAGTTAGCGAGTGAATAAGCAGCATAAAGTGCTTGGCTGCTTCAATTTGCTTAACAGAGAGCAGTGTGTGTGTGTGTGTGTGTGTGTGTGTGTGTGTGTGTGTGTGTGTGAGAGAGAGACTTTGAACAGTGCAGCTCTGTGTACATCAGCGTAATGCCCTCTTTGTGTTTCTCTATTTACTCAACATGAACAAAGTCTCCTCACTGACCCACATCACACACACACACACACGGTCACCGAGGCCATACTGCCTTGGCACAGGACAATCTCATGAACACGAACACACACACACACACACACACACACACACACACACACACACACACACACACTTTGTGCATCTTGAGTGTTCACTTCAGTTGGTGGTCACAGCCTGATTCAGGACGTAATTATAGCAGTGTATTCAGGTCATTCAAAGAAGCCTCTTCTCCCTCTCTTTTTTTTTCCATCTCTCTTTCTTTTCCATCTCTTTTTCTTCTGCCTTTCTTTCTCTCTTTTTCTCTCTCTCAGCTTTAAACTGTCTATTCCTTCATTATTTTCACTTTCTCCAATTCTACTCATTTTTGTTTACCATAAAATTGTTCTTTCCTTTTATCTTTCTAACGGTCCTTACTGTCCCATCCATCCATCCATCCATCCATCCATCCATCCATCCATCCATCCAATTCAATCCAACCATCCATCTATTAGCAAATTCTGTGTCTGTCTGTCTGTACGCCCTCCATCCATCCATCCATCCATCCATCCATCCATCCATCCATCCGTCCTTATGGTTAGCAACCATACAGTATTTCAGCTTTCATTCTATCCAACAATCAGTCAATTCACTTATTCATCATTTATCCAATTTAATCCATTATTCTATTATTCAACCCCTCTTAATCATTCTATCCATCACTAATCTACTGATCTGTTCATCCATCCTTTGACCTTTCTATCTGTGCATACACATGTTCATTTAAAACTATTTACAGAAATTCTACCAGTTAAGCTCCTCAGAGTTTCTCTTTGTTCCCTTCATCTCTTTACTTCTTCTTTATTTACCAAGAGAAAACAAGAAAACAGAAACAAGACAAAAAAGGTTCTGCGCTTGTCTGCAAAACTTTTTTTCATGTAATCAGTGTTGTTTTTCCGCTGAAACTGCAGTGTGTGTGTGTGTGTGTGTGTGTGTGTGTGTGTGTGGTTTTGTGACAAATCCGTCTCAGTCTGCTCGTTACCTCCCTAAACCTTCCGCTCGTGAATAAAGAGGGGCAGACTGCAATCTCACATAGCAACAAGTACTGCGCTCTGATTGGACAGAGTTCTCTTAGCAAAACCAGAGAACTACTTCCTGTGTACGGAGGGTGAAAGAGAGAGGGAGAGAGAGAACAAATCCTCCTTGTGATCTCAGGATTAGAAACCCTTCACAGCACACACACCAGGCTGTGACGAGCTGACTAACCTCCAGAGAACCTGCATGTGTGTGTGTGTGTGTGTACCCTATGTTTATGTGTGTTGGGGTGTGTGTTTTAAACAAATACTTCAACTGAAAACTGAAATGTCTATGCCAACTCATCCAGACTGTGTATAATGTCTGTTTAGTTTCAGACGTGAGCTACCAGGCTAATGAGAGCACTAAATTGTAGAACTACCAGTTAACACCATGTTAACAAACTCGCCTTATATACATTTATACAAATATACAAATATCTGACTGTAAGTAGCAGTAGGGCTGGTCCAAGGAATCTTTCTGGCCAATCGTTAGACTTTTCACTTTGTCAAAATGCACAGAATTTAAGGATCGGTGGCAAAACATCTTCACTATTTTTCCCAAAGGTATTGGGAAACCTGCCAAATGTGGTTCCCAAATTGTCACCACAAATTTATTGGAGGTCTCTGGATGCTGTTGGATCTTTTTTCCCCTTCACTTGAACTAGGAGACCCAAACCTGTTCCAGCTTGACACAAAGTGAACAAAGCTAACTCCATGAAGATCTGAGTTGGAGGGAAAGATCTCCTGCTATAGAGCTCCAACCCTAATGAACTAATAAACGTGAACACTGACTCCACCCCAGGTCTCCTCACATTCTCACCTACATAAGGAATTAATCTTCACAAAACCTAGTGAAACATCTTCCCAGAAAAGTGGACTGTCAGTCATGTGACCTGCTCACTTAAAAACAAAAGGTGATGGACGATGGGGTGCTGAGATGTTTGCTTGATATTGAGTTTTATATTGTGTCTAAAAATGACTATTTGGACAACCTATAGTTTGGAACTGAGATCACCTGAAGAAACGGAATGTAAATAAACGTGTTAATTTTTTTGACGCATTGTTGTGGACGAGAACACGTGTAGATGGAGAACGTTATACAATAAAAAGTCTGATCTATCGGGATTAACGTGGACGCGTCTTAGAGCAGGGTTGAAGAGTGAAGGCGTCACGCTGCAGAGCTCACGGCCGCCGTAACGAGGCCGAGATCAGCGAGACGGTGATCGCACTGGGGATTTACCGTGCCGCTGTCCAGCGCTGGAGGAACCCGGCGGAGAACGCAAGGGCGCTGGGGTTAATGAGTCAGGAGCTGAACGCCACACGCTATAAATCTAACTCAGTGGAGTTTGTCCTTCAGAGTGTTTTTTTTTTCCCCTGGACGTTCACGATAAATTCTGAGTCAAAGGATTGCTGCTGTGTGGAGATAAAGTAAAAATGGAGCGAGTGCCGTCCCCTCGTTTATAATCCTACAGTGTCTTTAGCCCTGTGACCTCCGACGGAGACAAAAAGCATCATGGGAAATCAATCCTTCGCAAATTAAATCCCCCCTGGAGAGAGTTCTTGTGGTGTGTGGCCTCAGGCGAAGGGCGAGGTTTCGAGAGGAAAGAGGGATTGAGAGAGAGAGAGAGAGAGAGAGATAACGAGAAAGGGAATCTATTTGCTGTCACACTGATGCTGATTATGTAATAGGATCAAAATCATGAAGGAGGAACTGCAGAGTAGGAGGTTGGAAAGACAGAGAGTGGGAGAGAAAAAGAGAAAGAGAGAGAATCTTTGTTCCATCCAATAAAAAAAGATGATGTCATACAGTATATATTTATAGTAACACAATTATCCAATCAGCCAATCATATGGCAGCAGAGCAATGCTTCAAATCCTGCAGGTCAGGAGCTCTGGGTTCATTTTCAAAGAAAACATCAGGATGAAAAAAACCTATAGATGATAAATGATGGATGGATGAGGTATTTGGATGGATGGATCATTGATGAGACGTCTGAGGAAAGCAAAGTGTATGGAGCTGACTGGCAATAACAACAGGAGAACACATGAAGGGTTCTGCTCCGTAATCTGCATGATTTTATTTTTGGAAGCTGCCATGTAATTTGCTGATTCGTGAAAATTTCAGTAAAAATGTATGTGCAGGCGTTCCTTATAAATTAGAAGGCGAGTGTATGAGAAACAAAATCAAATCTGGTGAATGTTATTAAACACACTGCTCTATTGAGATTCTATGCTAATCTATTCTATTCATATTCTACTATGAAGTCTACACTAGACTACTCCACTCAAATTTCCCTGCTCTACTCAATTCCATACTACTGTACTCAACTGTATTCTATTCATATTTTAGTCTACTTTGGAGTCCATGCTAGACTTCAAAGTTTGATTTATTTCCACTGTTCTACTGTATTTTAATCATTTTTATGCTCAACACTTTTCTATTCAAGGCTGAAACGATTAATCGAGTTACTCGAATACAAAAAAGATGCTTCGTCTATTTAACTACACACGAAGCAGCGTGTTTTCCCACGGACCAGTATTACTGACGCACCACCCGCTAATAAACATGCGAAATAGATTTTTATATTTTTATTTATACTTTTTTTATGTTGAAATATTTGTATTTTGATGTCATTTGGCAATTTAATGGGTTTAGTTTTCACAGGTTGCAATTTCAGCGATAAAAATGTAAATATTTCTAGAAAGGAGACATTACTTATATTGAGTGTCGCTCTTTAATGGAAAAAAAAATATTTTTACCTGATTACTCGATTAATCGATGGACTAATTGGTATAAAACTTGACTACTAAAATAATCGATAGCAGAAGCCCGAATCTATTCATTTTGATGTTTAATTCCATACTGTTATAACATTATATTGTATTTGTATTCTACTGTACTTGAGTCTACATCATTCTTTTTTTTATGCTCTACATAATTCTATTCATATTCAACTCTGTTCTATTCTATTCTATTCTATTCTATATAACTACGCATTATTTTACATTACTCCACTTTTACTTTACTTACCCTGCTCTCTATTGTATTCTACTATATTCTATTCACAAACACCACCACTCTAATTGACATCGGATGATTTGATTCACGTGACTCTCCGTTCTACTCGTATTCTATTCTACTTCATTCCATTAATGACTGCACTTCCATCGGGTTTAAACGTGTGCCCTTTTTTCTTCCATACTAGAGTTTTCTTTGTTACACTGAATTCTATTCTGTTCTGTTAATATTTTTACTGAATCCTATTCATTTCCTCATATTTCTATTCTACTCAATTCCCCTAGATTCAAATTCCATTATACTAAATAGGATTTTATAATACTCTATTCTAATAATTTAGTGCTGATGGTCACATGATCAGGTCACATGATCAGGTTTGCGATTGACTAATCAGTTTCCCTGGAACAGCGACAGTATAAATACTTCTATTGCACTTCCTTAGAAGAAGAAAAATTAAAAAGCACACACACTCAACATGTTTCACACACTTAATGAGACCCCCCCCCCTACAATCTTCAACTATAGTTTGTGGGTCAGGAATGTCTCAGCAGGTCAACAATTCACAAACAACCACTTTAGTTCAGCTTCTCCTAAGGGCAGAGGTGTGTGTGTGTGTGTGTGTGTGTGTGTGTGTGTGTGTGTGTGTGTGTGTGTAACACTGTCCTTTTTTCCACAGTACACTGTCAGCTGATTAGGACATCTGTGTGTGTGTGTGTGTGTGTGTGTGTCCTACAGTGTTCTTGTTCCTTTGCACAAGATCAGTGGATTATGGTGTGGGTGTGTGTGTGTGTGTGTGTGTGTGTGTAAGAGAGCTGCAGGGTTGGGGGGGGTTGCATAACTCTGGAAATGAGAGAACACACCAGGTGTTAAGTAATGACACCAGGTATAGTCTTGCCTCCTGGGGAGTTTCTCACACACACACACACACACACACACACACACACACAGAATACAGATTTGTTGTACTGTTTTAAACACAGATTACATATAATCATTATTAGAGGCAACAGTGTGCTGATTTAAACACACTAGTCTAGAAGCCATGTGTTTTTATCACTGATCGACACAGTGTGTTTTAGCTCAGAAGCCCAAATGCTGCCACTTGTTGTTCACAACACAACACACGTGCAGTTACACTATTTATTTTACTCGAAATTCTACTCTTTACATTATTCAGTTCATTTCTCTCTAATCCTGTTCACATTCTATAGAAACTACTTCTTTTTTTTCTCAATATACACTATCACTCATTTCTTCTCCTTTCATATTTCATACAGACTCAATTCTATTCTACTTCTATTCTTATTCACACTCTGCATCACTCCATTATACCCTGATTATATTCACTATACTGTGTTTTATTCTATCATGTACAATATTATTGTATTATACTGTTCTACTATACCCAGTTTTACTTTGTGCTGTTCCATAACTATATTACACTGTTCCACTCAATTATAATCTGTTCCATTCTATTCTACCATACTGGAATCTACTATACCGATTCTACTATACTGTACTCCATTCTACTATATTCTATTATACTATACTGATTCTACTATACTCGATTCTACTATATTCTATTATACTATACTCTATTCTACTATATTCTATTATACCATACTCCATTCTACTATACTGTACTTCATTCTACTATACTCCATTCTACCATACTCCATTCTACTCTGTTCCATTTTATTATACTATACTACATTCTACTATACTCTATTATACTCTGTTCCATTATATTACACTGTACTCTGTTCTATCATATACTGTTCTGCACTATTCTATTCTACTCTGTTCTACACCATTACAGTGTTCTACTCTACTCTTCACTCTATTATACTCTATTCTACACTGGATCCTCTAGTATGGCAGCCCATCCTATTATTTGAGACTAGTTCTGTGAGAAATCTTCACTCCACCGGTCGCTCCAGCTAAAAGCGTGAGTCTATGAGCAGCTGTTTATGAGGCCGTGGCAGAGAGAAAGGAAGAAAGGCGTCCCGTTTAAAGCCGGTGTGAGACGAGTGCTGAAGGGTAACGCTGAAGAGTACAATGAGGTCATGTGATCTTTTGTGCTCTGACTCGCCTCGACTGGTTAGAGGAAGCTGCATACTGTGTGACTCACCGTGTGCTCTTCTACAATAAAACACTAACCAACATCCTCAGAACATCCCCTGTGTATGAAAGAAATAATCCTTAAAAAATAAACTTCAACAGTTCTCTCATTATTTAAGTCACGTAAACACAACAGTCTGAATTCTACACTAAAACTGAGTAACACAAACTAAAGAGCTTAAAAGGCCACACGATTTAACACACTTTCACGTTTACAATTTGTCGCCTGTAGGCGTAGGTCTGTGAGCAGAAACAGAGAAGACCACACGGCTATCATCCTGATGCAGCTCAGTCTCTAACACATGGTGGGATCTGAGTGATGATTTAGAAGCATTGGGCTCCTGGAGAAACCTCTCCCAGCCTGCAGGGTGTGTGTGTGTGTGTGTGTGTGTGTGTGTGTGTGTGTGTGTGTGTGTGTGTGCGTGTGTGAAGCGAGATCAGACCAGCCTCCATCTTTATCTTACACTCAACCCTCTGGAGAAAGTTCTTCTGAACGTTATCTCAGATACAGACAGACTCCAGGAAACAGCTGAGCGTCTGGGGGAAGTGGTAGCCCAGTGGGTAGCATGTTGGACTTGTGATCGGAAGTACATGAGTTTAAATCCCAGCACCACCAACAATCCACTGTTGGGCCCCCGAGAAAACTGCTCAGAGGTTAAAATGCTGCCAAATGCCATGAATATAAAAGCAACTTAGAAAAGCACTGGGAAAACCAGTGGTATCCGATCACCCAAGATCGGTCTGAATGAGCATTTCCAAAATTGTGTAGAACATCTTCCCAGAAGATTATTATATATAGGATGTGGAATGGGATGTTCAAAAAGCACATACCAATCGACCAGGTGTCCACAAACTTTTGCCCATATTGTGTATTTATTCCTGTCAAGCTGCTTTGTGATGATGCCCAAAAAAATGCTCCACAAATTAATTTACATGAACCTACTGTATGTGATGATCGGATCGGATCGTGTTCCGATCCGGCAATTTGAGTTGCCAGCGTTTTATTTATCCCTCCTGTTTAAACGCTCATGAATCTAACGAAATCTGAGTAGTTCACCATGAATGAGCGACTTTCTGCTTCCAAATTCATCTTAAAGAAGAAAATAAATGCGAAAAAACCTGCAAAAAACAAATAAAAGTAATAGGTTTATTGGTTTTCAAAGCTCTAGAGGGAAAGAATTTTGCTTAAATAATTTCAACACCACACACACACACACACACACACACACACACACGCACACACACACACACGATAATAGCCTGAGGTGGTTTTCCAGTGAGGCTGATCTGTGTGTGGTCTCAGTGAATCAGTCGCGCGATTCTTTAAATTTTGGTCCGAATGTCAAAGAAACACTGTTTATTGAAAGAGCTGGAATTTCTGTCTATTATTACACTTTATTGATAATATGGAAGAAAAGAAAAAAAAAGAGGTTCTGTGACTCGTGGCTGATTTTTCTGGGTGATGCTCAAAACAAAGGAACAAAAGAACGAGACGTCATCAGAGCACTTCCTGTTCATCAGCGTGCCCTAAAACAACATAATAATTATGCAATAATAATTACATAACTAATTATGAAACTATGAATGTGTATGTGACAAATAAAATGTGAATTTCTTCTGTATTTTTTTTGCTTGCTTCTGATTGGTCAGATGGTGTTGATTCATTTTTCTATAGCAGGAGCTCTGACAATAGTCCACTTGCGAATCACATGCAATCTAATATGTTGTGGTTTCCATAGCAACAGCTCTTGATAGGGTGAGGGGAAGCATGGAGATGTTTCTTTAACATGTCTGGACGGAGTCTCCAGTGTCGTTCAATCATTTAATCATTCAGAAAATCATTATCATTTTTATTAATTAAAAATCTAAACGTTAGACGTCAGGGGTTTTTATTCTCGTCTGTGAAATGAGCTCATCCTCTCGCTTACGTTAATGCTCTATCTTAAGAGGAGGTTAAATGATCTGCCACCATGCCACGATCGTGATTGGTCTCATAATCT
The DNA here is from genome assembly GCF_014805685.1 of Silurus meridionalis. Taxonomy (NCBI): domain Eukaryota; kingdom Metazoa; phylum Chordata; class Actinopteri; order Siluriformes; family Siluridae; genus Silurus; species Silurus meridionalis. Next base: position 1,731,001 of record NC_060896.1, read on the forward strand.
GAAAAGTGGGCGTGGCCAAAATCATATTGTGAAATTCGCAGCCGTGATGCGACAGAAAAACCCTGCAGATGAAACGGACACGTGAAGCTGAAGCAGAGCGCGGTTTAGAGTTTCTCCTCAAACACACCTGATTCAGGCTGAATAATGAATGAAAGTCAGGTGCGAGGTCACGTCCACATCTCAGTATCTCAGCATCTCAGCACCTGAGCACCTCACACCACCCTGACGGCCACTCGCTGGAAAATCTGACTTTACACGTCTCAATATACATCCGTACTGCAGGAGTGTGTTACAGCACCCACTTTCAGGCCGTTTCTCTCTCTGAATTCAATACAACACAATCTTCAGAAGAACATCTGAGATCTTTCATTTGGAACCAAAAAAATCTGACCAGAGACGACAAAACTGACCTGAGATGGATGGATGGATGGATGGATGGATGGATAGATGGATAGATGGATGGAAAACATAAGTAAAAGGAAGACTAACAGAGAGAGAAAAAGGGATAGAAAGATCTGGCCAGTGCTGTTTCTCGAAAAATGGTGGAAAGAGAAAGAAGGAAGAATAAATGGATGGATAGATGGAAAGAAAAGACAGAAATACAAAGTACAAGCATGAGCAAAGGTTAAAAGAAGACACAAGAGTTAGAAAATTTAAGAATGTAAGAAAGAAGTGAGGATGGAAAGATGGATGGAAAAGAAAGAAAGAAAGAAAGAAAGAAAGAAAGAAAGAAAGAAAGAAAGAAAGAAAGAAAGAAAGAAAGAAAGAAAGAAAGGGGAATAAAATCAGGGAGAGAAAACGAGTTAAAAACAAAAACAGAAGTAAGGGAAGAAAAAAGATAGAAAGAAAGAGCAAAAAATATATAAAAGGACAAAGAAAGATATATGCCACAAATGTCATGTGACTGTAAAGTGGGTGGAGCTTAAAGCTTTGTTTCTTCATTACTGGGGATGAAAATGCTAAATGCTAATATGACGATTACCAGGAACTGAGCTGGAAAAGGGAGGTTCCAGATTAAGACAGACAGACAGACAGAGAGACAGACAGACACACACACACACACACAGTGAGTAGATAAAGCTCCAGGATCCATGCAGGTGGAGAAGTTCTGGTATACAGTAGTAATAAACATGTCAGGATGGTAAGAGTGAGAGGGTGGTCATGTTTCCTACATGCCCTGTTTGATGGATCTTTAAACTGAAAGAAACGTGTTATTTTGGGTCACGTGTGAGGGTCAGGTTGCAGTGTGTTAACATGGTGACCGGTGGTGAGTCTGTGACCAGGCTGGTATTTCAGGAGCGAGTGGTCAGTGTGGTGTTGGCGAGGCCGTGCCAAGTCACACGCCTTCTATTAAAAGCACAACACAGCGAGAGCTCGTCTCCTAAAGCGAAGAACCTACGGGTCCAGATGGTTCTTCATCTGCAGCTTCAGGAGCAGGTCTGAGATCTTTAATCTGGGCCTGATCATCAGAGCAGTAACGACAAAACTGACCTGAGAACAGCCAACAAGAGAAGAACAAGACAGAGAGAGAGAAACAGCACAGCCAGAACCAAACAAAAAGAACAGAGCGACACAGGAAGTGATGTCAATATTCTGTTTGCATCTAGATGAGGATGTGGTTATGTAAAAAAGGGCATGTTATGTATGAAATGTGTGAGGACAGAGACATACATGATGTGTGTCAGTATAGACAGACAGACAGGTTATATATGAGAGGTGAGTGGGATTAGACAGACAGACAGAGAGACAAAGAGACAGACAGACAGGTTATATATGAGAGGTGAGTGAGATTAGACAGACAGGTTATATATGAGAGGTAAGTGAGATTAGACAGACGGACAGACAGGTTATATATGAGAGGTGAGTGAGATTAGACAGACAGGTTATATATGAGAGGTGAGTAAGATTAGACAGATAGACAGACAGGTTATATATGAGAGGTGAGTGAGATTAGACAGACAGACAGGTAAGTTATAAATGAGAGGTGAGTGAGATTAGACAGACGGACAGACAGGTTATATATGAGAGGTGAGTGAGATTAGACAGACGGACAGGTAAGTTATATGAGAGGTGAGTGAGATTAGACAGACGGACAGACAGGTTATATATGAGAGGTGAGTGAGATTAGACAGACGGACAGACAGGTTATATATGAGAGGTGAGTGAGATTAGACAGACAGACAGACAGGATATATATGAGAGGTGAGTGAGATTAGACAGACGGACAGGTAAGTTATATGAGAGGTGAGTGAGATTAGACAGACGGACAGACAGGATATATATGAGAGGTGAGTGAGATTAGACAGACGGACAGGTAAGTTATATATGAGAGGTGAGTGAGATTAGACAGACGGACAGACAGGATATATATGAGAGGTGAGTGAGATTAGACAGACGGACAGACAGGTTATATATGAGAGTTGAGTGAGATTAGACAGACGGACAGGTAAGTTATATATGAGAGGTGAGTGAGATTAGACAGACGGACAGGTAAGTTATATATGAGAGGTAAGTGAGATTAGACAGACGGACAGACAGGTTATATATGAGAGGTGAGTGAGATTAGACAGACGGACAGACAGGTTATATATGGGAGTTGAGTGAGATTAGACAGACGGACAGGTAAGTTATATATGAGAGGTGAGTGAGATTAGACAGACGGACAGGTAAGTTATATATGAGAGGTGAGTGAGATTAGACAGACAGGTTATATATGAGAGGTAAGTGAGATTAGACAGACGGACAGACAGGTTATATATGAGAGGTGAGCGAGATTAGACAGGTAAGGTTATATATGATAGGTGAGCGAGATTAGACAGGTAGACAGACAGGTTATATATGAGAGCTGAGTGAGATTAGACAGACGGACAGGTAGGTTATATATGAGTTTGGTTAAAGCTCTGTGTTTAGTTGGAAAACAGATTGGAGATCACACTGGGGTCTCAAACAGGAAGTCCATGTGGACATTAGCAGCTGTTAACACATCTAATCCATCTCTCTGGGTGGAGTGTGTGTGTGTGAATGTGTGTGTGTGTGTGTTTTAGCTCAGGGAGGAGATCAGATCAAAACACACACCACAGGAAAACTTCTATCTTAGAAACGACGCCCAGAAACTACCAGCTGACTGAAGTGACATCATCCTGCTGTCTCCACATGGCCTGCATTCCACAGAGAACACACACACAATATGTTCTGAGGCTCATATTACACACACACACACACACACACACACACACACACACACACACACACCATTGTTCCATGTTCTGAGTTCTGAGAAGCTAGCAGCTAGCAGACAACCTACACTCTACAACCTTCTCACGAGGAGTAGCTCCGTTTCCAAAGTAACAGCTCCACATAAATAAATTAGAACAATTCTGTGTAAAGCCGTCTTGAAGTTGTCTTCAGGAAAACATATGAAGGACGGTGAAAGAGCGATCGTTTATCGCCACTATAGCGTATACGTGAGAACAGGAACCGACTTTGTGTGTGAACGTCCAATGTAGCAATAAACGGATAAAAACTACAGCAAATATAGCAAGTCAAAAACCTTTACGGAAGCACTATATAAAGTAAACCATTTTTATTTATCTATTTTTTAAAAAGACACACACACACACACACACACACACACACACAGGAATCGATGGCTTGAATCACAACACGGTTTTGTTTACCGCGTCGAACGGAAGTCGATCAGTGGAGATGAATTGATTTGTGGTCTCATGGCGAGATTCCACACGATCCTGTTACAAATCCGAGTGTATTCTAAAACCACACACACACACACACACACACACACACACACACACACACACACACACACACACACACACAGTCTTTAAATGACGCTCTCGTACTTCCCAACACAGTGTCATCCAAAGGAGTCGAATCTGTGCTATGACACCTGTTCCTCTAACAAATCTGGGTCAGTGTGTGATCCAGTGCAAAAGTTTGTTCACCCCCAACGACAGAATGAGGCCTTTTAACGCTAACAATAGGAACGACCCGTGCGCTCAAACGACACTGCATTTAGAGTGATCGGCATCGATTAGTACGCCCTGTCCAAGCTAACACACTGGCATTTCTTACTCAACTATATACTCGGGCTACACAGCTAATCACCTGCCTAGCTAGTGATGTCTCAATACCTCAGTATCACTACTTCTTACTTACTTAAAACGTTTTTTTTTTAAGGCACGACGATGCCAAAAGATAAACTCCCGAGAGAAATAGTTGTGAAAGGAAGAAGGAAGACAGTGAACAATGACTTTCTTGGTAGGCTACTGTTTAGATACAAGCCGTTGTAACGTGTTGAGTCTGGGTGAAGGGAGAGCTCGCTAACTCCAGTTACAACAGAAATCATATAAGCACAGACAGGTTTCCAAAACTCATGCTTTTTTATTTTTCTTGGCAACAGCGTTACGGGTTAGTCAAAGAAACTTAGAAATGAGCATCAGAAAATAATAAGGACATATTCCTCGGTCTTGCACACATGCAGTAATAGCAGAAAAATGTGGCGGCAGGCTGTTCCCAAAATACCGCTATGCTCTTAAAGGAGCCACAACATATTTCACCCGTTACACTGTGTAACAGACACTGTCTTTTATTAAAGCCTGTGTAAAGTTCATTAGTTTCAGTGTAGACACCTGCGGCTTATTATGTTCAAAATGAAAATATTTGTCAAATTCAGTGGGTGCGGCTTATATATGGGGGCGCTTAATAGTCAGGAAATTACGGTAACGTCCTACATTCTATACAGTCTATATAAAAGAGTCACACAGAAAAGGAGTAAGCCCCGCCCAATTCCGATCAACATTATTCTGTCTCCAGCACACGATAGAGTAAACACCAGCTCGGCTAATCGTCTAGAGGTCAGCACACACAAGCGAAAAATGTTGCACTTCTGTACACTGTATTAATTTTTACTCGTCACACGTACATTACAATACAATTCTTTCTTCACATATCCCAGAAATGTTAGGAATCCCGGGTCAGCCATGATACAGCACTTCTGAAGGGCCTGAAAAGTTGCTCAAGGGCCCAAGACTGCCAGCTTTGTGATTCTGGGGTTTGACCTGTGATCAGTAACCCAGAACCCCAAACCACCATTACTACCCATAGACACACACACACACACAGTTTCGCTTCCCTATACCATATTTACAATTTTTATTTGAATAAAGTGCGATTTTGTATTTAGCATACTTTTGTACAAAATATGACGTGTGTGTGTGTGTGTGCTCTATGCCTGTAAAATGTTTTTACAATGAGGGTATGATTTGACCATTAGTAAGTATTAGAACACCCTCTGAAACAACAGTCATAATCCACACATGGTCGAAATTGAATCTTTTTGTGAAACAAACCTGGAAATCCTGCCCTTGAGTAAGTGAGAGTGTGTGGTTTGAGAAAAAGAGAATAGTGTGTTAGCACACTTTTTTGGCTCTGAGTTTAAGGCTTATTTGTTAACACACACACACACACACACACACACACACACACACACACACACACACACACGGAGTTTTCATGACGTCCACGTATGTATGTGTGTGTGTGTGTGTGTGTAAAACAATGTACCGCAAACACACACATGCATGAACACACATATATAAGACGCCGCTAGTGGGCGCCAAAAACAAAATCCTGCAAGACGCTTTGTTCCTCTATTATAAAACACACAAACACGAAAGAAAAAAACACTCACACACACTTGCACGCATAGTCACACACACTTTAATCATTCCTGGAAACCAATTAATCAGTGACACTGGTGTACTAATCTCCAAAACACAAAAACACACACCATCCTTTCAACATTTTCTTTTGATCACACTGAGTATTTTCCAAACCAAACCTGAAACCCACCACAAATCCTTTCACATGTATCCGTACACACACACACACACACACACACACACACACACACGGCATGTTTACCTCTCTCGGTCTTCATGGTTGTCTCCGTGTCGTCCTCCAGCTCGCCTCTTTTCCGTCCTCCGTCTTCACGCTTCAATCCCCGGCTCTTCGACCTCTCTCCCAGCGTCTCCTTCAAACCTCTAGACATCCACACACCATCAGATCTCCAGCAGCTCCAACACACTCAGAAGATCAGCTCTCCAGTCCGTGCAATACAGGATTATTCAGAGAAGTCACCTTGTCCACAGCTGCAGAGAGTGTGTGTGTGTGTGTGTGAGTGTGTTTATTTATACATGTGTAAGAGACAGTGTGTGTGTCCATCGTTTCACGGCCATGCCAACATCATGACACCTTGGTTGAAGCTCTAATACCAAGATCTGACCCCACACACACACACACACACACACACACACACACACACACACACACACACACAGCTGCAGCAAAGCCTCGAGATCTTCACTGCGACTCTAATAGTCCATCAACACTCCATGTGTGTGTGTGAGTGTGTGTTTATCCGGCCATGCCAGCTGTCTCATCAACCATCTTCATCTTCAGTGTACAGAATCTTCACTAAGTTAAATACACTCAACAACCTGGTTAGTTCAAAACCAGTTAACTAACCCACCCGGAAGCATTCCAGCTAAAGATTAAAGACTGTCTGATGATCCGCTACACCGCCATGAAGCGTTATAACCACCACATTCATCCTCCTCCTAATCATCATCATAATAATGATAATCACAGACGATCAGCTGATGCTCTCTCCGGATCTTCTGCTCCTCAGAGCCGCTTGTCAAAACATTAAGAGACTGGTTGTCTAATCACGTGACCAGGACTCCGCCTCCTCCTGGCGCTACTTCCGGTTCCGCTTCCTGCTCTGCAGCGATGGTTTCAGAGAGCGGATATTTAAATGATATTCGAGCAAAAAAACACAACATATCAATCAGCTAATTAACAGCGTTATATATCAGCATCAGACAAAACAACATCAGACACCAACATCAGACACAACACCAAATACATCAAACACAACAGTAACATCAAAAAGAGAAGACACGTCATCAAACTGCATTAAATATAACATCTGACACGACAACATCAAACACAACAATATCATCAAACACAACAATATCAAACACAGGAACATAATTAAAAACAACAATAACAGCGTCATCAAACAACAATAACATCTGCAACAGCAGCACCAAACACAACAATATCATCAAACACAGGAACATCAAATACAACAATGTCAAACAGCAATATCATCAAATACAACAATGTTAAACACAACATTATCATCAAACACAACAATGTCAAACAACAATATCATCAAATACAACAATGTTAAACACAACATTATCATCAAACACAACATCAAACACAACAATGTCAAACACAGCAATATCATTAAACACAAAATAACAGCTTCATCAAACAACAATAATATCTACAACAGCAGCACAAAACACAACAATATGATCAAACACAGGAACATCAAATACAACAATGTCAAACAGCAATATCATCAAACAACAATATCATCAAACACAACAATATCATCAAACAACAACAATAACATCATCTACAACAGCAGCACCAAACACAATAGACACATCAACATCAGACCCAACATCAATCACATTATCATACACTTACCTCATCAGACACAACAACAAAAACACAACATAATCAATGACATCATAAAACACAGCAATTGTATCATCAACATCATCAGACAAAACAACAAACACATCATTTCACTGCATGTCGTACTCTGTATGTATGAGTATGTGACAAATAACATTTGATTTGATTTGATTTGACAACAACAATATCCAACACAAAATAATCCAACACTAACATCATTAAACAACTATAACTATAACAAAAACAACAATATCAAACACTATCATCGAAAACAACATCATAAGACACAACAACTACATCAAACGCATCTACATCAAACACATCAAGTTCATGAGACACAACATAAACAACACACACATCTTTGTGTAAACATGTTCTTAGTTCCAAATAAATGATTTAATACTCAATTTCAACTAAAATCAGTACACTTATCCCCAGTACAGTACTATCTATCTATCTATCTATCTATCTATCTATCTATCTATCTATCTATCTATCTATCTATCTATCTATCTATCTATCTATCTATCTATCTATCTATCTATCTATCTGTTTGTTAGCTTGTAGCTATGTTCAGTATATCAGATATTCCCCAAAAAAGAAAGAAAACGTACAGAATGTCTTATAGTGACACTAGAAAGTGAGACATTTGTGGTTATTTAACTTAAGAGAAACCTGTTATATTCGATTTTTATTTTATGTTGAATATTTAACCACTCTTTTATTTCCTTTAATGGAAGAAGCCAAACCACTGAATAATTCCACTGAGGATAAATTATGATTTAATGAAAATCTTTGTTTAAAAAACTACACTTCACTACAGATGAAATATAAAGAAAACGACAGAAAAGTTTTTAAGTGATTTGGAGTTTTAAAAAAATAATCTCAAACAATACTTCAGGTCGTTAAACTGTCGATATAAAACACATAAAACACAGCGCCATCTACTGAAATAAACGAGATGGCGCTGCTCTGTCTTCATCTGGACTTTGCTACCATCTAGCGGTTACTTTTAAGTAGTACACTTCAACACAATTTACACTTAAGGCACAATGTGTTCTTGCGCTTTAAATAGTTTTTTGAAGGAACCTGCACGTGTCTTAAAATCCCATACTTTGAGAGTTGAGAGGCACTGTGTATACATACATACATACATACATACATACATACATACATACATACAGTCCTCTTCTCCTTTTTCTATCCGTCTCTATACTACTCTGTCTTTTACATCTGCTTTAATTATATGCACTCATAGAGCATGGGCACTGATGACATTTATCATCACGCCTTCAACTTCCAGCTTCACGTTCATCACCCTATCAGAAACTCTCTTCACCTCCACTACACTCTTACTGTACTCTTCTTTCAGAATCACCCCTACACCATTTCTCTTTCCATCCACACCATGATAGAACAGTTTAAACACCTCCAATGTTCCTGGTCTTACTCCCTTTCCACTTGGTCTCCTGAACACACAACATATCTACCTTTCTCCTCTCCATCATATCAGCTACCTCTCTCCCTTTACCAGTCATAGTACCAACATTTAAAGTACCAACCCGAACCTCCACTCTCCTCCACTTCTCCTTTCCCCAATCTAATCTGCTCAAAGCCTTCACAATCAGTACTGCTGGCCTTTTTACCTCAGAGAATATTATCAATTAATCTGTTTCTTTAACCAATCAGATTTCAGATTCTCCTCACAGGGCAGCTCGCTGGCCCAGAATAGCGTTTTTCCGTCCTCTGATTGGTTGGTCAGAGGGAAACTGTTACAGCCAAGTTAAACTGGCAAAACACGTGTAGCTCTGCACACATTAATATGAATCTGAGTTAGACTTTTTTGTGCCTACGGAGGAAGAGAAATTGATTTGGTCTCGGGCATTCTTAAAAATAAATTTTCCAGACATTGTGAGGAGGTCAGCCATCCCCGAATAGCTCTTTCATAGCTTTTCTCAGCCTGGGAAAGGGTTTGTTTGCCTCTTCCAGACAACTGCTCCAGATGATGTAGGTGCACAGTTGCGGTTGTAGTGTAGAGGTTTGGAGTCTTAACTTGGTTTCTTGGTTTAGTAAAATGGTTTTCACCCTCCATATGTGATATATATATATATATATATATATATATATATATATATATATATATATATATATATATATATATATATATGTGTGTGTGTGTGTGTGTGTGTGTGTGTGTGTGTGTGTGTGTGTGTGTGTGAAGAATAAACAAACCGTGTTTGTTGCTGAAATGGTTTTATAACATTTATTTACAATGATTAATGATTCACATTGGTTGTGATTGTGAATTTAATCTTCAATTTGTCAAATCGTGCAGTTTCACAAATTATTCATTTAGTTTAGCAAAAGGCGCCCCTGGTGGTCATTATTTAAACAAAGCCTGTCATGTTTTTAAAATGGAGTCTCTTTCCCACAACAATTATTTCTTTTTGCTTGTTTCTCTCATTTTTGTAAAGAAAAAATATATCCACAAAGCCAATATGGTTGTGGCAGTATGTGTAGAATTTCCAGTCCCTGCTGGTGTATACGATGTTACCACCACCATGTTTCACAGCAAGTTTTTACACAAAGTAATGCTTTTCATCAAGCCCAATATTATTTGCATTGGTTTCATTCTAAAAGGGATATTGTATAACTCAGTGTTGTGTCTAAGCTACATTTATCCTGTAAACATCTTGTCCTCTCTGAGCGTTGTATACCCCCAAAACATTCAGTGTTCCTGTAAGCAGTTTAGATATTCTCTGAATAATCCACTCTTTACCCGGCTTTGGTGGACGCACTGCTGTGGACAGAGTCCAAACTCTGATCAATCCTTGTGAACAGTTTTGCCCAGGACATGTTTTGACACACCAAAAGGCCAAAAGTCCCCATTGCTCCACACTTCTGAGAAAATGTTCCACTAGATTTTGTGGAGATTTTGTGAAATTCATTCAGCAACAAAGGTAAAGTCATGTACTGATGTAGGTGAGGTGAGGAGGCCTGAGGTGCGGTCATTGTTCACATTCATCCCAGATGGGGCTGGAGCTCTATAGTAGCAGATCTTCCACTCCAACACATGTAAAGCATATCTTGATGGAGCTGGCTTTGTGCACAGGAGCATTGTCATTCTGGAATAGGCCTGGGGTCTCCTGGATCGAGGGAAGGAATAATTCAGGTACCGTGTGTCTTAAAATTTGTGCTAAAAGTTTGTGGAGTCAGGTGTTCCACTACGTCCTTAACAAACTCTTCCTGAAACAGGTCTTTTTACTCTGTGATCATGTGACTTCTTATAATACAAATAATTACATTGGAGAATGAGAGAGTTCATTTTACTTGTCACGTGTACATTACAGAGAAATTCTTTCTTTGCATACCTCCTCATACAGCTGGAGCACAGAGGGTTGAGGACCTTGTTCAAGAGCCCAACCTTCTGATCAGTAACCCGGAGGCTTCACCAGTGACTTACCACTTACCATTATAGCTCATTATGACTTTTCACCACACATTGTTGGGAAAGTTCAAAAGGAGGGTGAATACTTTTGCACTTTATTTTTTTTAGTGGACAGAAATGAATCAGAAGGACAAACTTGCGGTGCTGGAAAAACCCAACAGTTTTTATTTTTCTACATGTTTGTTTTTTTGTGACTACAGAAATGCTGAAACATTTCAACACCTGAAAAAAAGCATGATGACATCATCACTAGCTTCTTGTTTTTTTTCCCCACTTTTTTCTTGCTTAGCAAACACAGTTGATGATATTGCACAGCAGAGAACAAGAGACAGAGAGAAAGAAAGAAATTAGAAAGAGAGAGAGAGAGAGAGAGAGAGAGAGAGAGAGAGAGAGAGAGAGGCAAAGTCGGAAAGATGAGAAAGAAAAAGCACATTAAACGCAAAATAAAAGTAAGGCATCACAGAAACACAACGGAGAAGGACGTCTAGTGCATCGCTCTCGTTTTTTTTTCTTTGTCTTTTTCTTTACCAGACACCGAATAGATAAAAAAAAAGCACCGAAGAGACAAAAAGAGCGATAAATAAAACGTAAAACTGTGAAGTGCTCAGCTGGTAAACTGGAACCATGCAGTTCGAGTCACTGCTTTGGGGACAAAAAAATAAAGAAAAAGCTCATTTCTGCGAAACATAATCATTGCTTGGAAAAAAAAGAAGTAGAAGCTCACATCATTGTGGACTGTAAAAAGAAGCGAAAAAAAAAAAGATAAAAAGATGAAGAGGAAGAAAATCTTTTTTTTGTGTCTTTTCCAGATGATTGTCATAGGCGCTCAAAATATTGTAGGGCACACACAGAGCCAGGCCTTCGTATCAAACAGGAAACTCCTTTTCCGCGACAACCAACTGGGACGGGGACGAACAATAACCCGAGCGATCCCTCACCGTGGCGCGTGAAGACCTTCACGTTACGAATGGGGTACGTTCAAACAAAACGAGATACCGATATTTTGCCGTAACGAGATATCTTGTGATGTTCACTCTCGAGATCTGCATGTGATCCCCAACCACGAGATATTAATGTCTTAATGCACAGAGATATCGTAATGTCCAATATGCAATATTCAGGTACATCTGGACATCGGGATGTTCCCTCACAACGAGGTAGCGAGATCCTCATGTACAACAAGATAACAATCTTCTCACATACACAGAGATAGAGATTATCCTCTCGTACAAAGAGATAGTGATATCATCATTTACAGACAGCGATATTCTCACAACAACGAGATCTCAATATCTCCATGCACAACGAGATAGTGATATTCTCATGCATAACAAAATAGCGATGTCCTCAGGTAGAACGAGATAGTGATATCCTCACATACAGCGTGATGGTGATACCCTCATACAAAACGAGGTAGTGATATCCTCATGCACAATGAGATAGTGATATTCTCATGTACAACGAGATAGTAAAATATTCCCTCACACAGAGATAACGCTATCTTCACACACAAGATACCGATATCCTTACTAACAATGAGATAGTGAGATCCTCATGCACAACAACAAAGCAATATTCTCACGTACAATGTGATATCACAATGTTCATGCACAACGAGATATCACAATGTTGAAGCACAATGAGATATCGCAATGTTCATGCACAATGAGATATCACGATGTTCATGCACAATGAGATATCTCAGTGTTCACGCACAATGAGATATCACAATGTTCACACAATGAGATATCACAATGTTCACGCACAATGAGATATCGCAATGTACATGCACAATGAGATATCGCAATGTTCATGCACAATGAGATATCACGATGTTCATGCACAATGAGATATCACGATGTTCATGCACAATGAGATATCACGATGTTCATGCACAATGAGATATCACGATGTTCATGCACAATGAGATATCATGATGTTCATGCACAATGAGATATCTCAGTGTTCACGCACAATGAGATATCACGATGTTCATGCACAATGAGATATCAGGATGTTCATGCACAATGAGATATCACGATGTTCATGCACAATGAGATATCATGATGTTCATGCACAACGAGATATCCTGATGTTCATGCACAATGAGATATCGCAATGTTCATGTACAACAAGATCTTGTGATGTTCATGCAAATCCAAATGTTCACACGCATAGAGATGTCGCGATGTTCACATATAACGAGATATTGCGATGTTCACATACAATGAGATATCGATATCTCACGCATGACGTGTCACAAGGAGACTTCCCGAGGTTCTTAGATGTTTAAAGTTTGGGATGTTTACGGACAATACACAAACAATATCTCAACATACATCAAAATATCAACGTCCTCATCTGTGAGACCGCTCTACTGACGTTCCCATACAACAACATCTCGATATCAAAGACGATTCACACACGACATGAAAATTAACGTATTGTTCGTAAATGTCTTGACATATCTTTCATTTCATGTGCATCGTATCACCGCAACACATCGGCATATCTATAGTTATGTGTCAGTGTGTGTGTGTGTGTGTGTGTGTGTGTGTGAGAGAGAGAGAGAAATATCGCTGCATCTGAGTATTTAAACACACACACCAAGGTATCATTCGTATTCACGTATACTGTCATGCTGTTCAAGAGACAGTGTTGAAGTCATTGCATGTATATCGAGATATCACAATACTCCTGTACTGAAGATATCGATACATCGCACCACTCTTTCCCACAGAGACGTCCACAAGACCAGACATGCCCTGATTCTTATGATGATCAGACTGACAAGTGAGAAGAGGAGAGACAGGGATGAAGGGTTTACAACACACACACACACACATGGGAAGGTGATTGTACAACTTAGAACACAGCAAAACAAACGCTGCCACTGTACATCATACATAGAGTGTGTACAACTCTGGTGGAAGTTGCCTCAAAGGGGGCGGGGTTTATGATGAACACGTGTAGTGGCGTTGTATTTTACACGTATGCTTCAAATAACAGAACAATAAAGGAAACTGTCAATCAATCCATGGATCCTTCCTGCTTCATTGTCTAGGCTCTGCCCCGTGTGCCACTGCTTCAACACACACACACACACACACACACACACACACACACCTCCCACCCCCCAACCACACACATAATAGGCCAGTTGTGTGATGTCTGTGTGTGTGTGTGTGTGTGTGTGTGTGTGTGTGTGTGTGTGTGTGAGAGGGAGATGTGTTTCTGGCAGTGTTTTGATCATAGAACCGTACACGTGCCAGTCGAGACACGAGAGATCGCCACGTCAGTGCTTCCGTCGAAAGGCCAAAAAACGTAACAACCGAACGTTTTTGTTTTGTTGGTTTTCTTTTTTTTTTCTCCAAAACACCCTACTATATACAAATCTATCATTTCTACAAATACACAAATCAACAGACTTAAATCGGTACAAAATTAAAACCAAACCGAACCACACGACTGGGGAAAGAGTGGAAAATAAAACATATAAACACATAAACACGGCATCACAGCAGTTTATTATCTTTTTTTTCACCCTGTAAAAAAGAATAGTCTACGTTTTTTTTTTCCGTATCGACCGTAGCGTAACACAACCCTTAATAAAAAAAATATGTTTCTCTTTTCCTTCCTGCAAGCTTTCCAAAAAAACTTGCCTTTGATAAGCGAAAGAACACAGCACTTTTTTAAAGCCGAACGTCCAAAATAAATAGAGATCAAATTTTTTTTTCTACGAATTGATAAAAAAAAATACAAACAAAAATAAGCGTCAAACACATAAACTCTCTATACAACACAACTGTACGCTGTTTTATTAGTATGAGGTATTCTGAGACATTTGGTAAAAACACGTACACGGCCTGGAGCACGGTGGACACGCCTGCCAGCGAGAAATTGGGTGGGGCTAGTGGTTTGATTCGTTTTGGGGAGGGGTTAATTAGGGAAAGGGGAGGAGCTTTGGTTTGTCAGCAAAACAGTTGGAGGAAAAAAGGGGTGATTATGTTTTTTTTGTGTTGCATGGCTGCACTGGTGAAAAGCACCACACTGAGAGAGAGAGAGAGAGAGAGAGAGAGAGAGAGAGAGAGAGAGAGAGAAAAGGGGTAGGAAAAAAAAAGAGAGAGGGAGAGAGACTCTGTAATCATCATTGGCCTTTTGAGAGGCTGAGGTATTTTAATAGTACAACAGAAAGAATGATTAAAATAGAGCGAGAGAGAGAGAGAGAGAGAGAGAGAGAGAGAGAGAGAGAGAGAGAGAGAGAGGTTAACGGCGGTTTAACACTTTGGTTCAAGCAAGGCACTCGTCCTGTGAGAGTTTTCCATTTTTTTTTTGGTTTTATCAAAGTCACACGAGCACGAATGAAAAAGAGAGCACACAGAAGTGAAGAAAAGAAAAGAGGGATAGAGAGAGAGAGAGTGTGTGTGTGAGAGAGAGAGAGAGAGAGAGAGAGAGAGGAAAGGAAAGTTAAGGAAAGGAGGCTGGGCAATCATCACACCTTCCATGATATCCACCACGTCGTTCACGAAGGCCGTGCAAAAGAGAGGAAAAGAAAAGAAAAAAGAAAAGAAAAAAGAACCATCTTTGGTAATCTTTGGTATCTTTAACGTGATTGAAATCACTAATGGAAACTAAGTGAGGTAGCATCTTTGGTTCGCACTAAAAATATACGCAGGTCTGAAGATATTTTCCTCTTTTCTACACGAGGAAGCAGCGTTCATCTTCTCCTTGTCCTCAGATGCAGTACTGGATATATAGATAGAACTCTTTTTTTTTGGTAAAGCTAACCACACCACACCACACCACACCACACAACATCACACCACACCACACCTGACCACCGGGGACCACCGGGTCAGAAACATGGTGAATGTTGTAGTGGGCCGTATGCAAATGCTTCCTCGAGGAGGAAAAAACACGAAGCTCGTAATGCTTTCTTCCAAACTGGGTCATGAATAGAATGAATCTGCTGAAAGCGTTAAACCGCGGGTGAGTATGGAGTTTGTAATAACAGGACGTTAAATTTTATTTGGAGTTTGTATATGTGTGTGAGTGTGTGTGCTCTAAACAATTCCTCAAGGACGTATTACCCTTCAGGGGGAATCATTCAGAACACCAGAGATGTTGCCTGTACGGTGACATTTTATAGGAAATCATCCAGCCAGGGATGTTTCGGCTTTACTGTGCCCCCTAGTGAATATAATGTGAATAGCAACGTCCACATACACAGACTCTGGGGCTTTTTTTTTGGAGTGTCACAAGGTCATTCAAGGTTATGGTTTATCATAATTACATGAAACATCAATGAGGAATATGGTGGCAGATGGAGAGCCCCACCTACTGGGCTGGAGGAGATTTGCGAATTTTTTGCCGTCAAAATATAAAAAAGTTCAAAGTCACAAGTAACTTCTACAGTAAGTCGATCCTTTACTCCTTCACCGAATTGATTTTTAGTATAGAATTTGATTTGTTTTTAGTTGAAAAGTCGATGAGATTACATCTCACACTGACTCATGGCTGAACCGCAGATGAATTCATGCAGTCTTTATTCGTTTTTTTATTCCTTTGTTGCATTGACTGTTTATTGATAGATAAAAAATGACACACTTCATGTCCTTAATTAAAGTGTGACTACCATCGTTAGAGTTTCACAGGGTTTGATGCTGGATGATACAGGAAACGTGTGACGTGGTTGGTGTGGTTGATTTTTGTTTGTTTTTGGTTGATTGGGTTTTTACAGCACAGCTACTGAAGCGTCCTGACGAGGGTGGGTGGATCTTTGGTGTTTAGCTGCTGGCTTTCTTTCTTTAGTTGTTTTTTTTTTTTTTGTAAAAAAACATCAGTTGAGCAAAGTATCTTAAAGTTTTCCCTGAACATGTCACGCCTCAAAGCGGCGAGCGATTGGACAAAGTGTGGATGATTTGAGCGCAAAGTTTCTACCTTATATATATAATATTTGATTAGAGTGTAGAAATTTGGAGCAGTCTCTTCGACACACACTTAACTTCTTTGGTTCCGTACTCGATTGATTGCTAGACGTAAAAAAACGAAACAAAAAACAAACGTGGACGAAGTGGAACGAAAACGCATCGTTGTTTTCCTGACAGTGAGGAAGAAAGCACCATGAGCAGGACGAGCACGGGTTTCGAGATGGTAAGATGCTACAGCTTCGTGCTTTTATCTTCAATCCCTGGACAATTCGTTTTTATCACGAGTAAAAGGAAAGGAAAGGAATGAGGGTGAGAAAAGGGGGAGGGGTTTCGGAGCACAACGAGTGACATCGCCATCATCACACCTGCACTCGTCTCCGATTGGGACACAGTGCTTAAACTGGTAGAGATGTCACGTGCCTCAAATAAAAAAAAAACCACAACAATTAAACAAAACAAAACATTAGGATGACTCTGAGGCGGAGTCAGCGTCCAATCGGTGATGAGAAACAGTCCAACCAATCACGTGAATGGAGAATGAGAGGTGATAGATAGGTGTAGATGTTTGTATGACCAATGGTTCGACAGTAACACTTTCTCTTTTGCAGACAAAACCTAATGAAGTCTTAAATACTCGCTGAAGAAGAAGAAGAAGAAGAAGAAGAAGTCTTTGGTTGTTTGGTTTTTTCTTTGGATATTATATAAATATCAGTATTGTACAAGTCTTAAGGGCAAAAAAAAAAAAAACACTGTCCAGATGTTCTCTGGATGAGTTTTTCTTTTCTTTAAAGTTAAAGCTTTTCCACCGAAGGGTTTTTTTTTCTTTGGGGTCACATCAGTCTGCAGCTGTTATGCTTTGGTACAAGAGCTGGAGGACGAGTTGGCTGAGTTCCCGCCTCCATCATCCAGCCACTTATCGAGACTCCGCCTCCGAGCGTTCATGAAGAAGTTGCTGACAGTGGCGAGCTCCAGGCCCAGCTGCTGAGAGATGGTGATTTGTAACTCTTTGGACGGACGCTTGTTTTCTTTGAATATTGCATGTAAAGTCCGGCGCTGGACGTCGGTGAAAACGAGACGTGGTTTCTTCGAGACATTCCCGTGCTCGTTTTTGCCGTGTTCCTGCTCCTTCCTTTTGCAAGCTGAAAGAAACAGAGACAGAAAGACAGAGGAAAGTGTCAGATATCTCTCTGGTCGTCACTCATGTTCCCCTTCACACGTGTTCATCCGCAACTCTTTCACACTGTTTATCATGATGACTTAAGTATCACGTTTCGTTAAAGAGCAAAAAATGTGATTGGCTACAAACTTTAAGCCACGCCCCCTTCTTAACCATCAACCACTGTTGTGAGGGAGGAAGTGACATCACTGCTCACAATGGTGTTTGTATATAACTGAGAATGTTTGGTCTGATTAGACACAGAGACCATTCACCTCTTTTACTTCTTATCTACTTACGGACAACAGAAACCTGAAGAACTGTAACAGTGAAATATCACTAACACTGAACACTAGCACTAGTTCATCTGTGTGTGTGTGTGTGTGTGTGTGTGTGTGTGTGTGTGTGTGTGTGTGTGTGTTGCTAAAGCAAAACAGTCAACAGAGAGATGGTGTAATAAAGCAGAATTACCACATTTTCCTTTAACTGCACATCCCCAGGCACCAGAACACCTGACTTTACCCTATTAAACACCTCTGGGATGAATGTGAACGCTGACTGCACCCCAGGAACCTCCTCACCTTCTCACCTACCTCACTACCTGCCTTTACTAACAACCTTGTAGCTGAATATATCTCCACAAATTTCCAAAAAAAATCTATCTATCTATCTATAGAGAGAGAAATATATACAGAAAATATATTTTCAATCCTAACACTTTGAACTCGTGCCGCTGAGTAGAAACTGATTGTGTTGCAGTTCTGCTCATGGCCACATGGGGGAAGTGTGACATTAGGTGTAATTCAGGCGTTTTCTCTTTACCCCTGAGAGCCACGCCTACATTTTGCACTTGTAATCATTTCGAAAAAGATCCTCTGTCTGTTTTTATAATTAGAGTGTAAAAAAACACTTAATTATATCATTATGGTCCAAAACAGACAACAAACCTTATAAACACCAGACAAATTATAATTATTATATAATAATTACTGCTCCAAGAAACATTATTCTTAAATTACTCAATAACTGATAGTGTTATTAATATTATTATAGATTACACTATATTTAATCAGAACACAGATATCTATCTATCTATCTATCTATCTATCTATCTATCTATCTATCTATCTATCTATCTATCTATCTATCTATCTATCTATCTATCTATCTATCTATCTATCTATCTATCTATCTATCTATCTATCCCTGCAGCTGAAGCTATAATAAATGGAAATGAAGGGACACTCAGAAATAAAGGTAAGAAAGTGTAAGATCATAACGAGAACATGTTTCTGTAGCTTCTGTAGACACGATGGAATGTACCTTCAATGATCTAAAGCTTGCAGTGGTTCTTCAGGTTTAATTCTATACTATATAACTATATAAAATATAATGTGAATGATTACTGGATTCACAACACTGAGAGTTATTACAGTATACTACCGTTATTTCTAAATGTCAAAGGAGTTTTATTGCAGCTCTTAACATCTCCATGCCAAAACTGAACTGGTGTGAAAGAGATTCAAATGCAATCATCTCAGCCCGTAAATCACACAAATGAAGCTCAAAAAATGCACAAATAACTCAAACTACATGCCACTTCACGCTAACAACCATCACCACCAGAGTCTTCCTCACTACACATGGGGTTCAGTTCAGTTCTGAAACACAGCACTTTTATTATTATTATTATTATTATTATTATTATTATTACTTTAATTATTATTATTATTACTATTATTATTATTATTATTATTACTATTATTATTATTATTATTACTTTAATTATTATTATTATTATTACTATTATTATTATTATTATTACTATTATTATTAATTATTATTATTACTTTAATTATTATTATTATTATTACTTTTATTATTATTATTATTAAATAACAAACAAACAAACAAACAAACAAGCACACAGTGATAAAGACTGGATTTAGTGTAAATTTGATCAATGAAATGTTCAGCTTTGACCTTCCGGTAAGGTGCTCAGAGATCAGTGTAATAAAATATCCTCAACCTCATCCTCATCCTCATCCTCATCCCCATCATCATCCTCATCATCAACCTCATCATCATCATGATCATCTTCATCATCATCCTCATCCTCATCATCATCCTCATTATCAACCTCATCCTCATCATCATCCTCTTCATCAACCTTATCCTCATCATCATCATCCTATTCCTCATCCTCATCATCAACCTCATCATCAACCTCATCCTTATCCTTATCATCATAATTTTCCTCTTCATCATCCCCATCATCATCCTCATCATCATCCAAATCCTCATCCTCATCATCATCCTCATTATTATCCTCATCATCCTCATCCTCCTCCTCATCCTCATTATCATCCTTATCATCATCATTCTCATCATCATTCTCATCATCATCCTCATCATCATCATCCTCATTATTATCCTCATCATCCTCATCATCCTCATCCTCATCATCATCATCATCATCATCATCATCAGCTGCAGTGCGCTATGAGAATGAATCAGTTTACAGATGGACATAAACAGATGCGTGAAACGGAGAGAAAGTGATTTTGTATAACGGAGGTCTGTTATAAACTCTCTTAATGTTTACACCTGAACACAGACACAACAATCAAAAAACAAGCAAACAAACAAACATCAAATAAACAGAGTTTAATAAGCATGATTAATAATTAGCATATTTTTGCTGATGCAGGCAGAAATACGGGGCGAACAATGCGCCAATAAAAACTCACATATATATAAAACAAACACATTATATATATTTATAAACATGGCGGATGTGTTTATTTTTCTGTGGAGTGGATGAAGGCGGAGATCCTGAGCGAGCGCACGAGCTTCGCGTTTATTGATTAATTCAAATAAACGGCGGATCAAAGTCATGAGAATAATAACTAACACCACCTTAACAGTGTGTGTGTGTGTGTGTGTGTGTGTGTGTGTGTGTGTGTGTGTGTGTGTGTAAGAGAAAAAGGATGTACACTAAAGATTCGCTACATAAATATACCCGAACACACGTGAGCGCGCACCCAGAATAAATAGCTTACAATCAAATAGATAAAAATGTCAATAAACGTCTCTCTCTCTCTCTCTCTCTCTCTCTCTCTCTCTCACTCTCTCTCTCTCTCTCTCTCTCTCTTTCTCACTCACGCACACACACACACACACACACACACACACACACACAGACACACATTAAATATAAGCTGATCTATTAGCTACTGATACTGTTACTAAAATAACAATAAAATCTAATAACAAAAATGTCTAAACAGTCGAAGGAAGGAGACAGACAGGTGGAGTGTGTGGAGGCAGACAGACAGGTGGAGTGTATGGAAGCAGACAGACAGGTGGAGTGTGTGGAGGCAGACAGACAGGTGGAGTGTATGGAAGCAGACAGACAGGTGGAGTGTGTGAGGCAGACAGACAGGTGGAGTGTATGGGGGCAGACAGACAGGTGGAGTGTATGGAAGCAGACAGACAGGTGGAGTGTATGGAGGCAGACAGACAGGTGGAGTGTGTGGAAGCAGACAGACAGGTGGAGTGTATGGAGGCAGACAGACAGGTGGAGTGTATGGAAGCAGACAGACAGGTGGAGTGTATTGAAGCAGACAGACAGGTGGAGTGTATAAAGGCAGACAGACAGGTGGAGTGTATAAAGGCAGACAGACAGGTGGAGTGTATTGAAGCAGACAGACAGGTGGAGTGTATGGAGACAGACAGACAGGTGGAGTGTGTGGAAGCAGACAGACAGGTGGAGTGTGTGGAAGCAGACAGACAGGTGGAGTGTATGGAGGCGAGCGGCGCCAGACGTCTTCATCTCTCTACACATTGATTCTCTAAAAAATAAAACCTTATTAGGGCCTTAATGTTTGGAGTCACAACACACACACACACACACACACACACACACACACACACACACACACACACACTGGTCTATTGCTCAGTCTGTGGGGTTTTTTGGTTTCTGTAATGTTGATAAATGGTAAAGATGGAATAAGAAACACGCGTTATAACGGGAATATTATAAACTGCATGTTTCACCGCGTCACTGTTTAAAAACCGATCAAATAAATAAAATAAAAATCAAATCAACACAAAGTCACCCGGATTATTTTTAACTCAAAGATACACAGCAGTGGTATAAAACACGACCTAGACGCTCCTTAACACCGAGCAATTTATAAACACACACACACGTGACACATTCTTACCATTTTAACAGAAAAAAATAAAATAAAGCTTCTAAAATTATTTTGGTTGATTTTTTATCAATTTTGTAGAATTAGTGGGGACCTTGCTTTTAAACCGTGATGGTTTCCTAAGAACCACTACCACAAACATCACCATCTACAAGATCAACATCATACATCTTCAAACAGAAGAAGAGCTAAAAAAAAATAGTAATAATAATAGTAATAATAATAATAATAATAATAATAATAATAATAATAATAATAATAATAATAATAATAATAATAATAAGAAGAAGAAGAACAGATCTTAAAACAGATCCTGTGTAAAATAACTATTATTATTGGGTCTGTTTTATTATTATTATTATTATTATTATTATTATTATTATTATTATTATTATTATTAGACTGTTTTTATTATTAATTTTAATCACAAATTCGCGCCTACTGTTGTCTTGTTTTATACGTTTCTACACGTCTAGTTATTAATAAATAAACTGCTATACATAAATAAATAGCAGGAGTATTAAAGTTCAATAAAAAAAATCAATATAATCAATAATTCAATACTGATTTATTTATCAGAACGACGCTTTAATAAAATAGAAATAAAATTATGAAGGTATGAGATGAGACAGGGGAGTGTGGAAATGTCATTTTAATGGAATTTCTGTAATAATAATAATAATAATAATAATAATAATAATAATAATAAAACAGACCCACATGAGGGACTGACCTGCAAGGCGCAGCGCGGACATCCTCTGGAACTCGGGCTCCTGCAACCATTTCCACATGCGGCGGAACGTCTCCCGACCGGACTTGAGCTTGCTCCAGGGTTTGGGGTTCCTCAGCAGGTCGGAGAGCGTTCCCTGTGAGCGGCACAGCACGCGCTGTGCGAAAATAGCCTGCGGGATGCTGTAGCGCTTCAGCTCCGTGGTGATCCTCTGCGCCACCTCCTTGGTGTTCACCTCCTCGACAGGCGCCGCGTGCTCGCGGTCCCGCACGGCTCCGAGAGCTCCCTGCGCGTGGTGATGGTTGTGGTGGTGGTGTCCCTGTGCCGCGCTCATGTGGGCGTGCGGGTGATGAGGGTGGTGGTGCTGGTGGTGGTGATGGTGGTGATGGATGCCGTTGATTTGCACCATCATGCCCGCTGCCGGCGAGGAGGACGAAGACGAGGACGACGAGGAGTTGGACGAGGTGACGCTGCTCGCGTGCATGGACGGGTGATGGGAGTCGAACGCGGTCGGCGCGAGCATCTTCTCGTGGCCGTAAGGCGGCGGCGGAGGTGGAGGCGGCGGCGCCAGCGCGTGCTGGGAGCCGTGGATGGAGCCCATACTCGCTACGTCCTTGTGGTAGGGCGCGTAGAGGTTGTTGACGGAGGCCAGCGCGCGCTCGTCGCGCATGAGCGTGAAGCTCCCGCTCACGTTCCCCGCGATCCTCTGGTGAGGGTGGGCATGAGGATGATGAGGAAACTTGTCGGACACGGTGGAGATGGGCGGTAAGGGCTGCAGCGGTGTGAGTGTGGTGTACGCGCCTCCCATGCCCATCCCGGCGGTCGCCTCGCACGCCATGGCGCCGCTCATCGCCGC
Source organism: Silurus meridionalis (assembly GCF_014805685.1). Taxonomy (NCBI): domain Eukaryota; kingdom Metazoa; phylum Chordata; class Actinopteri; order Siluriformes; family Siluridae; genus Silurus; species Silurus meridionalis. The sequence goes on from NC_060896.1 coordinate 1,754,916, forward strand.
GTGCAGGTGTCCCGCGAGTCCTGCGTGGTCCGGGGGACGGTGCTGGTGCGGATGCGGGTGGGCGTGCGGGTGATGAGGATGGAGATGGTGCGGATGAGGATAGTCGCCGCTCTCCAGGATGGACGCCATGCCCGCCGCGGAGCGCGCGTGGGCCGCCGCCGCCACCTGCTCATGGCTCGCGCCGTGCAGGTCGCCCAGGCTCTCCATCGACAGCTGCGCGTTCATCGTGCGCAGGAGCCCGTGGACAAATCATCTATCTATCTGCTCGCCCAAGAGTCAGAAGTTCCTCACGTGCGTAAAAGTTTCTACCTCCTTTGCCTCCTAATCCTGCAAAAATCCTCCTTTTTGATTTATTTTTATTATAATTATACTATTTTTTGTATCATTCATTTAGTTTTTATTTAAAAAAATAAATGTTTTTTTTTTAATTCTCCGATTGCTTTGGTTTGTCTTTTTAAAAGAAAATAAGTTAAATTTAAGATTTTTTAGCATCCAGCATAAAAGAAAAAAAAAAGTTTTTTTTATGTATCCAGTCGCTTTTGCGTCACAAAAAAATAGATTAAAAAAACAACAACAGGAAGGAGTGAAATAAACACGCGTGATTTTAAGGCCCCGGTGTGTGTCGCAGCGCGTGCTGGGCTGTGGTGGTGGTGTGATGGTTCTCCCTGGGTCCGGCCATGCTGCTGCTGCTGCCGCTCCTCCTCTTCTCTTCCTTTTCTTTCGACGCTTCTGACTGACTGATTGCTGAAGTCCCTACACCGCCGGCGCGCACGCGCACGCGCACTCGCCATTCCGCCCGGCCCCGCCCACCGCGCTTGAGCCCTTTGTGACGTCACCTTGCAGCGCTGTTTTTCAAAGCAACACAAACCCGAGTTGTGTAAGAGATTCTGCATTCAGAGCACCGTGAACATTGAGCACTGTGGTTCAGGGGGCGTGAACATTCAGCACCATGGTTCAGGGGGCGTGGCTTATGTCTTACACTAACAGCTTGTTTGCAAATATTTATGTAGTGTTTTTGTCTCGCGCCTGTTCTCTCAAAAGCAATGGTGTGATTAAAGGCATGGGTGAAGATGTAGCTACCCATCACCTGCCTTTAAATGTGCAGGTGAGGTGGTGTTTACAGTTGTGTTTGAAGGTGTACATGATGGTGCGGGTGAAGGCATGGATTAAGGTGTGGGTGAAGGTGTGAGTGAAGGTGTGGGTGAAGATGTGGTTGTGGCGTAGGTGATGGCATGAGTGAAGGCATGGATGAAGGTGTGGGTGAAGGTGTGGGTGAAGGTGATGGCATGGGTGAAGGCGTGAAGTTGTGAGTATAGCCATGGTTGGATGTGTAGGTGAAGGTGCGGGTGAAGGCGTGATTGGAAGCAGGGTAAAGGTGTGAGTAAAGGGATGGAGGTGTGGTTGAAGGCACTGGTTAAGATGTGGGTGAAAGCATGTGTGGAGGGTGGATGTATAAGTGGGTGGAGGTATGGTGTAAGTGTAAGTGCTGGTGTAGGTGAAGTCATGTTTGGAGGTGTTGGTGAAGGAGCAGGTAAAGACACTGCATTGTAGACCGTTCCAGCATGATGATGATGTTTCTGTGCACAGGATGGACGTTGGTGTTAAGGGTGGACTGGAAGAATTCGAGTGTCCTCCACAAAGCCCTGAGCTCCTCAACAACACCGAACACCTTTGGGATTAATATAAAACAAAAAAACATCTAAAATTTGACATTCAACAAAGGGTGTGGGTGTGAAGATCAGGAATGCAGATTAATTTTCCATTGTGTACATTCACACTAATATAAAACTCAGTGAGAAATGAAGATGTTCTGCAGAACTTTCATGGTTTATTTTTCAGAGCTGAAATGTAGATTAATGAGGAAGTTCGGAGGCAGACAGAAACAGGACAGATCTCCTCGCTCGTGGCTGAACTGCTTCAAGTAACGAACCATAAACTCTGAGAAAGTGAACATGTTTATTATAAAGACACTTTATTAAATACACTCGTTTATCAGAAAGATTTTTGTTTTTCTTTTCGTTTACATTAAACACACTGGATACAAAAATTTATACAAATCATCATCATCATCATCATCATTATCATCATCATCATCATCATCATCATCAATCAAAATCATTTGGTGCACACACAAGAACTTCGCTTCATGAACATGAACTCTTTATAAAAGTGACATTAGTATTTGTTTGAAGGAGACTTTAGCATGGAAAGTGCAAAATACAATCACAAGGCCATGAGGTTCTACAGGCTAGTGTCTGTGGTGCTCAGGGTGGGGTTCAGGCCATCCAGAGGTTTATGAGGCCCAGCCAGAAGCCCACCCACACAGGATCTTAAAACATTACCAGGAACAAGGAACGTTATAAATGTTATTATTTTCACATTCTAACTATTATATGACTAATATATTATATTTATATATTAATTTAAATAAATAAATAAATAAATAAATAAATAAATAAATAAACAGACAAAGTAGCAAGCACAAACACAAACAATTAAATCAATAATTAAATTCTAATTATGGAATAAATAAAAGGAGCATGTAAACAAATATATTTGTTTGGATTGAGAAGAATATTATGCGCATTATTACACTTTTGGCAACACGAGTGGTTTGGATTTTGTTGGAACAATCAGTAATAAAAAACTTAAATACATAACAAACAAACAAAAAAGAGACAATATTTTATGAGGAATAAAAGTCAGGAATTAACAACAACAACAACAACAACAACAACAACAAACATATCATGGTATCAACAAACAAACAGATGAATAGATAAACAAACAAACAAGGAGCTTGATATTAGGATTGCATTGGGAATAAAGTTCATTAATAAAAAACGTCATGGAACAATCAAACAAACAAACAAACAAACAAACAAACAAACAAACGTGCTTGGTAGTTGAGCAGTTGAATTATTGAATTATAAATGATTAAAATGATATTGTTTGTTTGTTTGTCTATAAATTATTGGTGTAAATTAAAGGGTCTGTAACTGATTGTTGAAACTCTGCGATTTGAACATTTCAATAAACCGTTTTTGCAAACGATCCCCAGTGACGTCACATGGGCGTTCCGACGGCCGCGTGAAAACTTCATTACGTGTTTCCATGGTAACTGATCAGCCCAACGAGGCAAAAACAACGGAGGGGTGTGTGTGTGGGCGGAGCTTCACGCGTTAAAGCATTAAAAAACCTTTTAAAGCTCGAAGTGGTGTAATTGAATTATTCATTAAATATTTAAAGGGCGTTTGAGTGTTTATTACAGATTGATGAACGCTGTTATTGCTGTTATTGTCCAGAGGATTGGAGACACACTGTCTGCTCGGTGTAGGAAAAAATAACCTCAAAATCTAAAGAAAATATGATCTTAGTGATAATTATAATACAAATACATAAATTACAATACAAAAAAAAAAAAAAAAAAAAAAGCAAACAAACAATTAAATACTGCGAAAATTCTTAATTTTAATAGAAAAGTGCAGAGTGGTAATACTGGTCTATATTAGTCCCACGCGCGCGTGTCTCTGTGTGTGTGTGTGTGTGTGTGTGTGTGTGTGTGTGTGTGTGTGTGTGTGTGGGGCGGAAAGACGTTTGGAAATTAATTAATTAAAAACATTCTCCACCAGAATCCTCAGTCCTGCACCGTGTAAGGTTTTGGTAAAAAATGTATAATTCTGAATATAAACTCGATTTACTTATTAAAATGAGTGTAGAAATTTAAAATCCCTTTTAAAAGCACAAAATGAGTTAAGAAAGATTTATTTAAAAAAGATTATATGTATACATATATATAGATTTTTTTGAAAGTAAATTTATCCTTTGTATTTTGAAGACCAAAATGATGGATTGTTTGTAATTCACTAAACAAAGCGTTCCTCAGTTTACAAAAAAAAAAAAAAAAAAAAGGAAAAGAAAACTTAATATCGATGTTTAGATTCAATGAACATGAAATAATATTAAAATTTACTAAAAATGAAATAAAGGTATTTTACCAACCAGCGGGAATTTACTGCAATGATTTTTTTTTCTAATTCCAAACATCCAATTTTATGAATCAATATAAAAAACAGACAAACAAAAAAATGCAGAGAAAATAAAAGAAACGATTACACACGTGTATTATTATTATTATTATTATTATTATTATTATTATTATTATTATTATTTTAGTTTATTATTATTTTATATTAATAAGTACGTTTGACTTTGGTGATTTAGTTGTTGTATTTATTTCTGTATATAATAAATATACTTTGTGATAATGTTAATAATAAATACACTGGGTATATTACCGCATGTGTCCAATATAGTATTTGTTGTTTTATTAACAAAAAACAACAACAAAAAAACCCAAAACGGTTTAATGATTAAAATAAATTCATGCTGTGGGTTAAAATCTAATGATGCTGAATCCGATTGTTCCCCTGATTGGAATGTATCTGAAATATAAATATGAATAAGAGAATTGTGTGCTGAGAGAAACAGATGGAGAGCGAGATGTAAACTCGGGTCTTCTCGGGAAGTGAAAGTGATTAATCCCCGGATCGATGGTGAATTAGATGATCACACAACCATCAGGTTTAAACCTGAAGTCGGGTCTACATGAACACAATCACACAGAGTAATGATCCGATTACTCTCACATCAGACGTCTGATTACTTACACCATGTTCAAGCAGATGGACTTCGATTCAAATATTTGTGTCGTCTGTAATTTTCACGGACTTTAAACTTAAACACATAAACATAAAAAAACTAAAATAAAAAACACAAATGACGCAAAAGCACGTGTTTGTGTGTTTGTGTGTGTGCTTGTGTGTGTTTTCTATGAGCAAGTAAATCACATGTTTATGATTTATCTAACATCATGTCAAACTGTAACTGCTCATTTATTACAATTAGTTTTTAGTAAATTATATACAATTTATAAATGCAGCTCATAAATACAGAACCAAAAGGTTTCATTTTCCCCCAGGAATTAATTTAAAATCTGAACTGAATGTAAATCAGATTATTAAAATTATTATTGTTTTAATTGTATTTATCTTCTGATTAAAGCAAAAACAATCACCAGAAAATAACAGAACAGTTTTCATGCTGCTGTTTCCCAAATATGTCCTGCTTATAGACAATTTATTTATTTTTGTTTGTTTGTTTGTATAATTTACTTTATATTTGCATCTATCCATCTATCTATCTGTCTATCTATCTATCTATCTATCTATCTATCTATCTATCTATCTATCTATCTATCTATCTATCTATCTATCTATCTATCTATCTATCTGTCCATCCTCTAAAATCACGAGCACCACAAACTATACGATTAATCATTTTTGTATCAAGTCGTAAATCCGACTTGCAGTAATTCCTAACCTCAACCTCTAACAACATTTAAGATCAGATTTATTTATCACTGATCCCCCCGGTCTAAAAAACGAATAAAAATGGATGTGAAATGGAGCAACACGGCCATTTTATGATGAGAAGATGAGAAGATGAGGCCTACTGATTGAGAAGACAAAAAAAAGAGAGGCTCATCATCATCATCGTCATCATCATGTTATTGATTGATCAGCTGTGGATTTAAAGCAGGTGATCGATTACAGGTTTTTCTTTCTACTGGGAAAATCTGATTATTATAAAGAGATCACGAGAGTTAAATAAAAACAGATGAAATCACTGCAGGAGTTTTGCGGCCTTGAGCTCGAGATATTTTCATGAAAAATCTAAACACAAGAACCTGCAGCAGATCTCTGACCTTATTATTATTATTATTATTATTATTATTATTATTATTATTATTATTATTATTATTATTGGGAACATGCGTGTTAAATGCGCCTTATTTTATTTGTGAATAATTTATAGAATAATATTGATTTTTTATTTTATTTTTAGATGTATTTTGGTGGTGAAAATTTCAACATCTTTCTCAAATCCACAAGTCTGCAGATCTCCACAGGAACCCAAATGTCAGTGCATGCATTTAACACCCCCTCTCTCTCTTTCTCTCTATCTTTTACAACTCATCAGCCTCCAGGAGGAGCTTCTAAGCTTCGCCTGTCTTTCACGCCTGATCATTTCATCTTATTTTTCTTTCTTTACCTTTTTTGTCCAAATGTGTTCTTAATGCTGCTGCTGCAAAAAAAGTAAACAATCATCTGTGACGTTTAAACACGTCATAAACTTTAAAAACCGACTCAACAAAATCCGAACGTTTCTTCACTTTCCTCGCAAGAACCAGTCTTCCCTCACGCGCGCGTCTTCCTTCTCTTCCTCCTCCTCCATCTCCATGTCCACCTCCACCTCCATCACCTCCACCACCTCCTCCTCCTCTTCCTTCTTCTCATCTTCGGTACAATGGGCGTTTCCACGAGCCTCCACATCCCGTGCAGAAGATACCAAAAACCCAAATCAGCGTCTTGAAGGAAAAAGAAAAAAAAATCCCAGAAAAGTCGGAGGTG
>NC_060896.1:1766388-1773888 GCF_014805685.1 Silurus meridionalis
AAAACGTGAATCGTACGATTATGTGCCATGTGGAGGTCATGCGACTTTCCAGGGAAACATCAAACACTGGAAACAAGGGTTCTTCAAAGGGGGTTCCTAGTGGATCCTATTATACCCTACACCCTATTGTAGTGCACTTACACAGGAACCAAAAGGGGTTGTGAAGTGTATTGTACTAAATAAGGCACTAAATGAGGTGTTTCTATGCACAATGTGCACCAGCACGGGGAACAGGAATTTAAGATTTTTCTGGATTCATAGTGTACTAGATAAGGCACCAATAAAAGGATTTGACATCTAGTGCACTAGAGCAGTAGACATACGATGCACTAGATAAGACATCTACTGTGTTAGAATTAGGACTTTTGTGGTAGTTCTGGATGCATAGTGTGCTGGATAAAGGACTTAGTGCACATATAAAAAAAACAGATAATGCACTAATACAGGGAACGTGGACACTTTTTCAATTCTAGACACTGGATAAGGCATCTAGTGCACTAGCACAGGGAACAGGAATGCATTCAGGATTGTACTGGATGCATAGTGCACTAGATAAAGTGCACTACCACACGGAGCAAGGAGGGTTTATGGATTTTGTAGTGTGATAGACAAGTACGTAATGAACTAATACTGGGAGCATGGAGGCGTTTGAGATTTTGTATAAGTCATCTAGTGCACTAGCATTGGTCACAAGAACGTGTTTTGGTATTTTACTGGATGCACCAAAGATTTAGTGCACATGCATTTTTTTCAGGAACATCTAATGAAATTCTTTTAGTACACTAGTCTGGGGAACAGGAAGGCATCTGGGATTGATGCAGCAGACGTAGAATTGGAAGTTTTAGTTCTATAACGTAATGGATAATGTGTAGGGTGCTGTCTCAATCAGACATGTAGTGCACTTTATGCAGACTAGAAATCCTTGTGTTGTGATTTAGAATTCAGTCGTGAACAGAGTCACAGCAACAGAGTTATTGATTTGGTTCAGGTGTAGTCATTTCGTTCCTCTGTGTGTGTGTGTGTGTGTGTGTGTGTGTGTGTGTGTGTGTGTAGGAAAGCAATCTGAAAAAATATTGGCCCCTTTTTTAAAACGGTAAAAATATAGACCTGCTAAAGAGCACGCTTTATGTGTTGGTGCAATGTTCCTGCTTTGTTGCTTTAAAAGCCAAGAGCAGCAGTTTCTTGCAACACACACACACACACACACACACACACACACACACACACACACACACAAACATACACACAGACACAGTGAAGTCTTTGTGCTCAGACGACGGGGTGTTTTTTTTCCTGCAGGCGTCATGAAGCTAATCAATAAGCCAGTGCAGCATTGCAGGCATGCAGTGTGTGTGTGTGTGTGTGTGTGTGTGTGTGCGTGTGCGTTTCTTTCTCTCTGTGTGTGCAGTTTGTCGTGGCGCCACACTGTCACAATCGGGACAAATGGAGACCACTGAGTCTTTAAAAACAGCTTCGGTGGAGGTTCTGTTGCAGATCGAGACTGAGAGATGAAAATAATCCACACACACACACACACACACACACACACACACACACACACACACACACACACACACACACATTATTAGGATACATTTTGCAGCACAGATCTGAGATGGTCTTTGGTAGAGGGCTAAGGAAATTCAACAATTCATGTAGCCCATTTCTGATGTTCATGTGAGGTTCCTCCAGGTTCTCTGCTTCCTTCCTACCATCTTAAAACATGCCGGGAGGTGGATTAGCTACGGTGGGTGGTAATGAGTATGTGAATTCCATCGGGAGTCAATTCCTCCGGAAGAGAGAAGGAAGGCAGCAACAGCAGGCCAAGGTGTATTCTGGATGATTTTTAAACCTGATGTATTCGAGTATCTTCTGTGGTTGTTGTAAAGTCCTGTGTGTGATGGCCACAGAAAGGGAGGCGAGTGTCCAGAAATACACTCAGCTTATTGTGTTTTCTCAGACCGTGCGAGTCATGAGTTCTCTAGGGAGATAACAAGGCGGCAATGTGAGGAAACATTTCCCGGAGGCTTCTACAGCAGATACACAGGAGCAGCTCAGAGTTCAGATGATGACAAAGCCATCTATGATGAGATGTTAACCCCTGGAGCTGGGAAGTTCTGAGAGCGGCACCTATAACCAGGCTGTACATAAGATGATGACATAAAGATAAACTATATGGACAAAAGTACTAAGACATCTGACTTTTCCAGAAATATATTGTTCCTCTCCAAACTATCACTAGGAGACCCAAACCTGTTCCAGCTCAACAATGCTCCTGTGCACTAAACCAGCTCCATGAACACATGCTTTACACGGGTTGGAAGATGTGGAAGATCTCCTCACCATCTCACCTACATCAGTACCTGATGTGTCTAAATAAATCTCCACAAAGTCTAGGGGAACATCTTCCTAGAAGAATGGAGCTCATCATAACAGCAAATGGGACCAATTGTAGAATGTGATGTTTAGAATTTAGATACTAATCTTATAGTCAGGTGTCAACAAACTTTTGGCCATATAGATAGATAGATAGATAGATAGATAGATAGATAGATAGATAGATAGATAGATAGATAGATAGATAGATGGATGGATAGATAGATAGATAGATAGATAGATAGATAGATAGATAGATAGATAGATAGATAGATAGATAGATAGATAGATAGATAGATAGATAGATAGATAGATAGATAGATAGATAGAAAATATGAATTCATTTATTAATTATGTAAATATATTATTTATATATTTTAGTAAAAACCCTGAAAAAAAAAAATAATAAACCTGCAACTGAAGATTGAATCAGAAGAATGTAAAATGCAGTTAGACTACAAAAATCTAGTGGAACATCTTCCCAGAAGAGTTGAGCTCATTAGAACAGCAGATGAAGATTAAATGTGAACTAAATTAAAGACTAAACACAGATTTTATGACCAGGTTTCCACAAACGTTTCTCCATACAGAGCATATAATCCACTTGCAGTGGAGAAGCGTTAACCTCCAAACCAGCACTAACCAACACTTCACCACAAAACCTCAAGCACTTCTAATCACTTTTGTTTATTTCTTGCTGTGGTGTTTTTCTGCTACAGTTGCGACACTGTTCTCTCTGAAAACAGCTCATCAATCTCTCGCTTAAAAACCAGCTGCTGATTATCCATCATCATGATTCTGCCTGTAAAAAAGCTAAAACGGAGAGTAAAACATCCGTAAAGCAGCCCTGGAGAGAACGTTCTCCCAGTGGTGCTTCATCTTCCTCTTTTCTTCGACTCCTCCTCTTCATTCCACATGCTCTGTTCATACCACAGCACACGTTCAGGAGGAACCCTGTCCATCACAGAGCCAGGGCGGAGATTATTATTAAAGTTTCTCCTGATCAGCTTCTGCTCGGTGATGTCATGGAACGATTCCACCAGTCTATGCGGTGATGTCCTGCTAATGTTAGGAAACGAGTCTTGTTCTGTTAATAAACGATGCTGTTTATCAGAGTGCTGTAAAGAAAGTTGTCCATTTTCTTTCATTGTGACTTGTTGATGATTACAATTGGTTTCTCAGTGTCAGATGGAGGGTCTGTGAGAGTAAGGGACATGTGCATGTTCCTTTTGTTTCAGTGAAAGATCCTCCCTCAGCATGAAGAACAGCTTTACACACTCTCAGGATCCGGACACGTCGTTTCCAAACATTCAGCTGAATTATAGTAGTTGGAGATTTTTTCAGGACCCAGTTCATCCCAGAGCAGTGGTGTGGTGACTGGGCAGGTGGTTCCATGACAGATATCACTCCAGACGACTGTTTGCCCTCTAAATAACTCTTTTAGAACTCAAACGTGCGCTTCAGCTCAACGTCTTGTTGTACGGTGAAGTCGGTTCCAAAAGTTTAAAAAGTCGCAGTTCAGACATTTACATTTGCGGCATTTTGCAGACGTCCGTGTCCAGAGTGACGTACAAAAGTGCTTTGAGTCTCTATCAATGAATAAATCTACACTGGTACACTGGATTACAAACTTAAGATCAATCAGACTACAACTCTTTAAAGAGAAATTATTTTTTAAGAAAAACACAAAGCAAATTTGTGGTAAAGTGTTTCAGGAAGATGAAGTTCTTCACCCGTCGCTTGGATAGTCAGGGAATCCACTGTCCAGACATCTAGGGGAAGTTCATTCCACCACCTCAGTGCCAGAACAGAGAAGAGCCTTAAACCTCTCATTCTGAGAGAAGGTGGTACCAGTGGAGCAGTGCTGGAGGATCTCAGACAGCATGGTGCACTGCAAGGTGTTATGAGGTCTCTGAGGTTTGATGGTGCTGGTCTTTTTTTGACTTTGTAGGTGAACATCAGTGTTTTGAATCTGATACTGGATTGCCATGTTGGTTCAGGATCATCTCACTCTCCAACCTTCCCTGCTCCAAAACAACCCCAAACCATTAAGCTTTCACCTTCACGTGTGACTGTGGGGATGAGGGACTCTGATCACATCTTCTCTCCTGAGACAAATGTCATATTTGGACTCATCTCTCCACCGATCTTTCTTCCACTTATTCACTGTTCAATTCTTGTGTGTGTTTTTGCCTTTTACCAAGTTTTTGTTTGCAGTAGTAAACTTTTGCTCAAATAAAAAAAAAAAGCTGATTAAGGAGAAGCAGTTGGATCCGTATCGAGGTGTACGATATAACTACATCCTAACCCTATTTATTTATTCATGATGAATGAATAAAATAATTGTTTAAATGAGTCAAATTTGGGTATAATATTTTCCATTATAGACCTTCAGCTAGTTCTGGATCTGCAGAACAACATGGTTTAGCATTTCTCCAAACAAACAGAAAAAAGCAAAACTTGGAAAAACTTAGCGCACTACTGTATCTTAAAGAAGAGACACGTACGTTTCATGTGATCATATGTCCTCCTCCTCGTCTCTATGTAAATAACCTTTCAGGGGAATTTTAGGAGGATGCGCTCAGAAGAACTGAAATAAACCTGAATAAAAATAAAAATAACAAACACATGAACCTGTGAACACTTGAACATGCATATAAATAGGTGTAAACTGGTGTGTGTGTGTGTGTGTGTGTGTGTGTGTGTGTGTGATGTTTCCGTAGCGTAAACCTTAACACACTGGTACAAGTAGCAATGAGAGACGAGTCATTCTGGTAATTTAGAGACCCTAGGCAAGGCTCTCAAGACACACACACTCTCAAACGCACGCATGCACGCACACACACACACAGACAGACAAACACTACTGCTCTGATGTAACTGAGAAAAGTGAGAATGAGAGAGAAAAAGAGAGAGAGAGAGAGAATAAAGGTGGGATGAGGTTCAGGGCAGATGTGTAGGTGTGAGAGACAAAGGAAGGAGGAAAAGAAAGGAGGGAGAAAAGAGAAGGGGGAAGGGGGAGATAGCATCTTCAAATTGAAAATGGACAGCTGGTCACCCTGCTGTCCAATGACCTCTAAGATCAAGGTCACTGACCAGAGCAAGGACACACACACACACACACACACACACACACACACACACACACACACACACGCTGACCAGCATCTTAGTGAGCGCTGTGCCATATGCAGGGTCAGGCTCCGAGCTGCTCATCGGTCACTCGGATGACACGGAGCGACGTTTTCACTTCGGCGTGAATTCATTAGCGTTAATTACAAGTTGGAAAGTAAATTAATGCCGCTGACATCTAAACCCCTGAACCCCAGAGTCAGAAACATCCACAAACAACGCTGCGTTTATGTCACGTCACGTCCGAATGGACTATAGTGTTTATGACATCACGAGCTGGATTTCTACCCTTCAGCATATGTGGAAACAACACAGACGATCATGTGCGAGTGTGACTTGTGTCTGTTTCTACGGAAACGCATATGTGCTAGAAATTCTCTTCCCAAATACCACTTTTTTATGTACGCACAATAATGCTGTAATGCTGTAATGCACTGTAAAATTTGCTGCTATGGCAACACTCTTCGTCCTAATGCTGTAAAAGTTACTATGGCAACGCTCCATGTTGTAATACTGTAAAAGCTGTTTCTATGGCAACGCGCATGAGCCGAAAAATTCCCTTTCTGGACACGACTTTATTCACAAAGTGACATAAAACTGAAATTAAATAAAAATGTAACCATGACAACAGAATATTGTTATTGTAATGTAATGTAAAGATAGTTGCTATGGCAACACTCCATGTTGTAAAGCTGAAAATGTTGTTACTATGGCAACACTATATTGTAATACTGCAAAAATGAAAGATTTTTTCAACAACACTCATGAGTTTTAAATTTCCGTTTATACTTTGGAAAGTATTTGACGTCGTGACATCATCATCATCTTCTTCTTCTTCTTCTTCTTCTTCTTCTTCACTCGGCTTCTCCCATTAGGGGTCTCCACAGCGGATCATCCATCTCCATACTCCCTCTGTCCTCTACATCTGTCTCTTTCAATCCAACTACCTGCATGTCTTCTCTCAGCACATCCATAAACCTCCTCCTTGTCCTGTTTTACGTCATGACATAATGCAGGTAAAAGTTACTATTCACGTCTCGAATTCGCCCGTGAGAAAAACGTGTTCGCGTCACGACGTACAGTCATACAAAGAATACAAAAGTGGTTTCTATAGCGACGCAATCTCTCCAGCTGAAATTCCTGTCCCAAATTCGTCTTATTCATTTATAAATACCAGTGTGTTTAGACAAAGGACTCGGAAAGTCAGGACGCTGTTCATGGGAGAAAATCCATCACGGGTCAGAGTCAATACTCCACACAGTGTGCACTGAAAGACAGAAACAGGCCATGGGAGGGAGGGGCTACCAGACAGGAAGTAGCTCAGGCAGAGAAAGGCTCGGAATCAAATATTAACAATGAATGAGAGTTGGAGAAAAAGAGACAAAGGGACAAAGGGACACGAGGGAATAAAAGCACACCTCAGGTAACAGGTTCATTTATTTCCCGTGAAGTAAAAGCTCTTTGAGTATGAGATATGAGAGCAGCACAGCTGTGCTTCACAACAAAACATCGTTAAGGTTCAGGTGGAAGGGATTACACGCTGATGAGCACATGATGAATTAAAGAGAATACAAATGTAAAAGAAAAACGCAGCACAATGCAGCTGAAGGTCAAAAAATTCATTTCTTTTTTAAACGCTTTTAAAATGTATCCTCCCCAGACTAAGGCCATGTCCACACTCAAGTGTTTTCATGTGAAAACGCGGATTTTTCTCTGCGATTCGGTTTTCCAGCCACACTGAGACGCCGTTTTCAGCCAACGGAAATGTAGGTTTTTTAAAAAGCTCTCCAGAGTGGATCAGTTTGAACAGGGATGCTTTAGAAAGCCGCGATGTTTCAAAGAGCCGGAAAATGCTCATGTGAGCATTTTCGGATGTTTCAGTGTGGATGAGCAACTTTCAGGAAGTGATTAAAAATGTGCAGAAACGAAGCGTTTTTGGATGTATCTGGATTAATGTAAACGTAGCATAAAATATCACTTGAACTAGGAGAC
>NC_060896.1:1778888-1861388 GCF_014805685.1 Silurus meridionalis
TCGTCCAATCGGACCCAATCAGCGGGGGACAGACCTGTTCAGCTGCTCGCCTGTGTGTGTGTGTGTGTGTGTGTGTGTGTGTGCTAAATGACCGCCAGCAGCAAATATTCCCGAGGCCAGGAGTTGAAGCTGTGTTTGGATGCCGGAGTGGAGATAAAGCAGCTGCTCTGGATGAGGTTAAGTTAATATCTGACTGAGGCACAAAACCGACACTTATTATCACGGGGAAAGAATCCAGGATCCGGGAGTACGCAAACATTCGGCGTCATGCGGTGCTTACGCAAAAGCACACAGCTAATCAGCAACCGATCAATACTCAGATGACCAACGGCTCGTTCATGGAAACACATTTCTTTTTCCTGTTTTAGCTCAAAGTTGGCATTGCTAAAAGGTGACACAGTGATGAATGTAATATCAAATTTTGCGTGTGACTGTCATCAGTAACAGCTATTACATTACGTTTGGGATAACATTTTTGCAGTTCTGTACAGATTATTATTCATTAACTTTCCACTTTCTTTTAAATGTAATGCTTTAGTTTTATTGGACGCTTTTTCTGGCTTAAAGGCAAACACAAGTCGTCAGACATTCTGGATTAATTAACGTGAATCTAAATAAAACTTTTATACAGACAATTTTTTTGTAGTAAATGATACAGGACTGAACTTTGGCTTGATTTATAATCATCTGTAAACAATCCAAAAATGAGAATCAACTGATATTAGTTCTAATATAAAACTGACCAAAGTTGTTATTTCTAGATAGATAGATAGACGGACGGACAGACAGACGGACAGACAGACAGATAGATAGATAGATAGATGGAATAAACAATGTAATGTGTTTTTTTGTTTATGTCCTTGTTCTTGTTGTAATGAGTTTCACGTGTCTTCTCGTTGAAGATTAATGACATGGTTTTCTGCATGTACACATCAGTATAGAAACTTCCTTCTGATGATGTTTGGACTATCGAGAGCTCAGGATGTCCATGTGCACGCGTTTAGACCACGCTGGCCTGTGGTCTCCTAAACCTTTTTTTATATTATAAGTATTTTAGGTCTGTTTTTTTAATCCGAAGCAGATCTCCAACATGAGTGATAAACCTCATACACTGACAGTCACAAAAAAAAGCAACAAAAAAAAGACAAAAACCTCATCTCATGTTTCTATAAATTCTTATACACCATATTGGGTCTCTGAGTCAGACGTTCAGAACATTCTCCGGAGGAACCTGTAGCGAGGTCGAGTACACACACAGGAGGAGGCCACTTGTGAGGCCACGTCTCCATCACGGCTGTCTTAGAGCCATTAGCTGTGTCTAAATCCCTCTCTCCCTCTATATCTCCATATCTTCCCTTTCCCTCTCCTTTCAACTTTCTCACCCTTTCAGAATGCCCCTGTCTGCTCTCTCTTGACCATTCCTTGCTCCATCCTTTTATGCTTGTTTCTCTGTTCTAAAAAAACCCACCCTTCTCTGTCTTCATCTCTCTGTCTCTCAAACACTCTTTCAACTTTTTTCTTTCAGTCGCTCTCTCTCTCTCTCTCTATCCGAGTGCTTCTTTGGGCTTTTAAGCCCCGTCTTGAGCTTTCTCACAGGTAGTCGATGCTCTAAATGTGCTCCACGGAAGAAAAGACGAGTGCCAAGACTCCATTCATCGACGACTCCATTTAGCCAGAGCATCCTAAAGAGCTCTCCAGTCTGAGACGCGAGCTTCAGCGCAAGGCTTGGCATTGAGACCGTCTCTCTCTCTCTCTCTCTCTCTCTCTCTCTCTCTCTCTCACTCTCTCTCTCTCTCTCTCTCTCACTCTCTCTCTCTCTCACTTGCTTTCTCCTGTTATTAAAGGAGGAGGAAGACTCGGATGGAGAGATGAGAGGGAAATGGACTTTTATGCGTCCAGGCCGTCCTTTTGTTCCTGATGAGAAAGTTGCGCCGCTAATGGCTAAAGGGCTTTACAGAAATAAGGCGGATCGTTTGAAAGATGTTGTGCGTAATGCAGAAAGTTGGACACTTCAAGGGAAATGTGTGTAGCACACAAGGGTGTGTGTTCCAGCAGCATACACACAAGCTGTGTGTGTGTGTGTGTGTGTGTGTGTGTGTGTGTGTGTGTGTGTGTGTGTGTGTGTAGAGCTGATCGACGACTGAAAAGAAATACGATAAATACATATAAAAGATATCAGGGGAAAATATTTACATTTAGTCATATTTAGTGATAAATCAAATATACACAGTATCGCCAAAAGTTTGTGGACACCTGACTTCCGCATTTAGTCTCCATTCGCTGTTATGATGAGCTCCACTTTTCTAGCAAGATGTTCCACTAGATGTGGAGATTCATTAAGCTACAAGGGTGTTAGTAAAGTCAGGTAGTAATGTAGGTGAAGAAGGTGAGGAAAAAAATAAAAATCTGTACACTATCAACAAGCTGCGACTATGGAAACAGTAACGTGCTTCTCAGGACGTGTGCATTAAATCATCTGTACTACTGTCAGAGTTTCTCTAAACGACTTCTGCACTTCCACTTTTGTATGACGTTCAATTTTGCTCTGGATATGTAAATGTAAATAGAAAACCAGCCAACAGCTTCTGACCAATCAGAGCCCAGAATTCAACAGGGCCATTGTTTAAGGCAATGAACACACACTTACTGTCCAATCAGAAAGGAGTAATTTATTGTAAGATAAAATTTGTAATATTGTTAGAGAAGTGAAGAAAAGAGTGCAGGCAGGGTGGAGTGGGTGGAGAAGAGTGATAGCAGGAGTGATTTGTGATAGAAGAGTATCTGTGAGAGTGAAAGGGAAAGTTTATAGGACTGTGGTGAGACCTGAGATGTTGCATGGATTAGAGACAGTGGCATTGAGTAAAAGACAGGAGGTGGAGCTGGAGGTAGCAGAGCAGAAGATGTTGAGATGTTCGTTGGGAGTGACGACGATGGACAGGATTAGAAATGAGTTTATTAAAGGGACAGTGCATGTAAGACGTTTTGGAGACAAGGTGAGGGAGGTGAGATTGAGATGGTTTGGATGTGCAGAGGAGAAGGAACATGGAGTATATCAGTAGGAGAATGCTGAGGATCGAGACAACAGGAAGGAGGAAAAGAGGAAGGCCAAGGAGGAGGTTTATGGACAGGGGGGTATGGAGAGAGATGATCCGCTGTGGCACCCCCTAATGGGAGCAGCTGAAAAAAGTAGAAGATAAAATTTGTAATATAATATTGTATTAATGTTGTATTTATTGTATAATAACATACAGTGGCTTCACGGCTGAGTTTCTCTCTGAGTTTCTCTTTAGAGATCCTCTATAAAGACCTTCATAATGGAGAAATCTGATCGCTCAGTGTGTGTTTAAGTGTATAAGTGATGTACGTTTACTCTGTTTTATAACATTACCAAGCATTAAAATGTGAGGTTTAAAAGAGAGACACTTACTTAAAAAGTGCACACGAACAACATCTCCAGTCATGAGGTCCTGACTCACCTTCATACATTATATTATCACTATTACACTACAGGGCTAAAAGTATTGGGACATCGGAATTTCCCAGCCATATGTAGTACTTCCGCAAATTTTTACCACAGAGGCGGAGGAACATGAACTTTTACCTTCACTTGAACTAGGAGACTAAAACCACAAATCTCCACAACATCTAGTGGACCATCTTCCCAGAAGAGTGGAGCTTATTATAACAGAAAATGAAGACTAAATGTGAAATGAATTGTTCAAAGTTCATACGAATCTAATACGTATGTAGGTGTTCACAAACTTTTGACCATACAGTGTATCTCAAGGTTAGAAGCTCTTTTTTTTTTTTTACTGGAAATGATATTGTAGAATTACTCAGACTGAAACATGTTTCTAACCCATTTTTGGGTCACAGCTGCACCAGCGATGTGTGTGTGAAAAGACCTTTATTCTAATTTAATGGAAATAATAAAAAAACCAGGAAAGTGGAAAGTGAAGTTTCTGGGCAGGTGTTTTTGTTCTCATAAAGTAGCTTTTAAATTGAGTCAAAAAAACATTATTCTGAAGCGTGAATGCTCTGTTCGGATGATCGTCTCCCTCTCTCTTCATGCCCCTCTCTCCCTTATTGCATCAGAGGTATATATTGGGGCTTTGCTTATTGATCAGAAATGGCCTCGGCAAGTAACGTTTCAAAACTTAAAAGCTAATGCACAAAAAAGCTTAAAAAAATCAATTTTTATCCCACTAAAGCCGGCCCTTATTCAGAAAAAACAGACAAAAATCAAAGATAATATATACATTTTCCTGGGGAATCTTTATTTATTTATTTATTTTTATTCAAATTTTTTTCCTCCCTCTTTCATGTAACCGAGTTGAAAAAGAACATCTTTCTGGTTAGAGCGCAAAGTTTGAAGTTTAGGAGTATTAGATTAATGATGATGGAGCCATTAGGTTAGGGAGGAGTGTGTGTGTGTGTGTGTGTGTGTGTGTGTGTGTGTGTGTGTGTATGTAGGGGGGTCATCACATCCAAAAGCAATTAGAGTCAAATGAACACATCATGCTGGTGAGGTCATGTAGGAAAAAAAATCCCCAAGCATACACAGAAAAAGAGGGATTTTAAGGAAACTGTTCCGGACTAACTCTGAGGTCCGTAACTTCCCCTGTGGGCACGGCGACGCCCTCCAACTCTGGACTTCCTGTCAGGAAATTTACACACGACATGGACATTGTACTGAGGAATCATTTATTAAGCGTTAATTTTGAAATTCTGCTCTCTGATTGGTCAGAAGGTACGGATTAATTGTCTATAGTGCAGCGTCATAATGAGCGCTCTCGTCATTGTCGTTTTTCACTCAGTTTCGTTTTTTTTTTCTCAGGCGTTCATTCTCTTAGACAAATAGCCAATTGGAGTTCTCTTTCTCCTCGCCGATTCTACATGCAGACGCCGTCCAACTAGAGCCAACGATGTGGAGCACACTGGAAAAAATATCTCAAAAAACACCCCAACTGTTGTTTTGGTGTCCCGGGCTTTAAGGGGAGGGAATATGGGAGTATTTGAGGGGTGTGAGAGTGGAGTTAAGGGTCTTTATGTTTGGCTTTTCTGGTGGACACATGATGAGGTCAGATGTGAGGTGAAACGTTTTGATCTAACCATATAGAAGTCCAGTCGACATGCCTCGACTTCCACATAACCACACCTGGAGGACTGAGAATCTACACACACACACACACACACACACACACACACACACATTGTGTCTCAAACAACATAGAAAACCTCAGGGGGGAGACGTGAGTAGGAGACGTGTCCAGAAAATACTTCAGTATGTCCATGACATTGAGCAAATCTATAATCTGTGTGTGTGTGCATGTGTGTGTGCACATGCGTGACACCCTGACAGGGTTACTATCCACCAGAAAACACCCGGTGTGTGTGTGTGTGTGTGTGTGTGTGTGTGAGACAGAGTGTATAGATTGATTGGTCTTGCCGTCAGTGAGGCCAGAGGCAGCCACAGATCCGACCTTGTGATCCAATTTTCTGGACCGCTGACACCTTCTGTGTGTGTGTGTGTGTGTGTGTGTGTGTGTGTATGCACATGTCTGTTCATGTCAGTCTGTCTACGTGCAGACAGATTTAAGTGTGCATGCGATTAAACCTTATATATGTGATCGCACACACACACACACACACACACACACACACACACACACACACGTGCGCAGTTACCCAAATACGAACCGTAATATTGAAAAACGATTTCGAACAAAGCTGATCACTTGGCCAGACACCTTAAAATAATGACAAAAGATAATAAAATATTTTTTTAGACTGTTACACTTTTCTTTTTTTTTTCCTTTTTTTTTTTCAAAACTGTCTTTCGTTGTTGTCATTGTGTCTTTTTATCTTCACGTCTTTTTCCTTCGTCTTGTTGCCTTTTGCTGCCTTCGTTTTCAGGTCACTTGTGCTTATAAATAAATAAATAAATAAATAAATAAATAAATAAATAAATAAATAAATCATTAAATAAACAAGTAAATAAATGAATGAATGAATAAATAAACAAATAAATAAACAAACAAACAAACAAATAAATGAATGAATGAATAAATTAAAACTAAATAAATAAATATGTACCTAAACAAATAATTGAATAAATGAATAAAATTGACTAAAACGAACTAAATATTTGAACGTACATTTGAAGGCCAAAAGTATTGGGACAACCAACTTTCCCACCCTCACGTTGTTCTTCCCCAAACTCTCAACACAAACTCAGAGGAACACAATTGTATCTGAAGTCTTTGGATGCTGTAGCATGAAATATTCTCTTCACTTTTCCCTCCACATGGAGACCCAAACCTGTTCCAGCATGACAACACCCCTGGAGCCAGCTCAATGGAGATCTTGGAAGATGTGGAAGATCATCTGCTATAGAGCGCCAACCCTATTGTAAAATTGAATGTGAAAGCTGACTGCACCCCAGGAACCTCCTCACCTCACCTACATCAGTACCTGACTTTGTAACACCCCTTGTGTTTGAATGAATCTCCACACAAATCTCCAGGAAATCTGGTGGAACTTCTCAGAAGAGCGAAGGTGATTATAAGAAGAAATGGAGACTCGATGTGGAATGGAAAATTCAAAAAGAAGCACATAGCAATCTTAGTGTGAGGTGTCCACAAACCTTAGGAGAATTTCATATAGAATATTGATATTTAAACAATATTTTGCATAACTAGATATTAAATATTATTATAATGTCACGTCATTTTTTTTTTTTATCTTAGGCTCAATTTAAAAAAAAAAAAATCAATTAACTTAAAAAAAAGTGTATGTGTGTGTGTGTGTGTGTGTGTGTGTGTGTGTGTGTGTGTTTTGCTGAAAATAAAACACTCCTTACATTCTGTACAGGTGTCCGACTGTTAATATCTCCACACACTTCAGGAGAACACGTACAGGACTGATGGACAAAGCAGGATTTTCCTCTTCTTTTTTTTGGAGAATCGAGATGGGAATTGAGCGATTAGGAAAGCGAGCGATGGAAAGAGCTGATCTCGGTGGAGGAGAACTGGATTCTGGGCCGCTCCAATCAAGGGGAGAAAGTAGAGGAAAGCAGAGGAGAGGAACTGAGGAACGGAGAAGAACTCAGGAGAAAAATCTATGCAGCGAGGCGAGGCAGAGTGCCGAGTCTACACGGGCAGACGGCAATCGATAAATCAATGGGAAACTCTGGTTGGCTGCAGGACAAAAGAGAGAGAGAGAGAGAGAGAGAGAGAGAGAGAGAGAGAACAGGAGAGAGATAGTAGGCAGGTTGTCTGAAGATGGATGGATGGAGAGATAGCAGTCAACGCCGAGACCAGAGGTGAGCCATGACTTCAGCTGAGATGGAGAGAGAACTACAGAGAAAAAGAGAGAAAGAGGGAAAAAGCCATGAACCCTGGTTTATGATGAAGCTAAAGGTGGCCTGAATGAAGCTTGAGCGACGCCATCCTCCATTTTTTTCATTTCTTCTTCTGTCATTTCATCTTCGTCTTTCCACACTCGTTTTTTGTCACTTTTTTTAATACCAATTTCTTGGGTCTAAAATTATGTGATTGACACAGTTAGTGGGCGGGGCTTAATGCCATCTCTAAGCCAATGAAAACATGAGAAACGTGATTTGCCGTCCATCCAGTTCTCGGTCTTTCTCTCCTTTTGTTCAGTCCTTTTCCCTTCTATTTCTCTCTCTCGGGGTGTTGTCTTGTCTGGCGCCCCTCTTTCTCTCTCTCTCTCTCTCTCTCTCTCTCTCTCTCTCTCTCTCCTGCTGGCACCGCCTGGCACCGTGGCCCCTCTAAATCCCCCTCCTGCTGCCCCTCATCGATCTGCTACTGTTCTGGGAACAGCTGGCGCTTTTTCCCTCCTCCTCGAGCCCAACAAGGCCGATAAATTAGCCAGCGTGTCTGATTTCATTTCTCTCCCTCTCTGTCTCTCTGTTTGTCTCCGTCCATGTGTGTGTCTCTCCGTCTGTCTTTCTGGCTGCTGGTCTGTCTCTCAAAGTTCTCAAGTTCTTTCTGTGTGTCTCTGTATGACTGCATGTTTCTCTCACTCACATGGAATCACGTGTCTCTCTCACCATCTCTCAATCTGTCTCTTTTGCTCTCCGTGTCTCTCAAAATGTCTGTCCGTCTCTCACCATGTCCATGTCTCTCCATCTGTCTCTTTTTCTCTCTGTATCTTTTTCTGTTTGTCTCTCACCAAATCCATGTCTCTAAGTCTCTCTTTTGCTCTCTATATCTCTCGATGTGTCTCACTGTCTGTCTTTCCATCTGTTTCTCACCAGATCTGAATGTCTTGCAGTCTGTCTCTTTGCCTCTCTATGTGTCTTTCTCTCACCATGTCTGTCTGTCTCTCACCATATCTATCTCGCTCAACCTGTCTCTTGCTCTCTGTATCTCTCTATGTGTGTCTCTCTGTCTTTTTCTTTTCTTTCGCTATATATTTTGTTTCTCACTCTCTATTTGTTGGGCTCTGTATGACTATGTGTTTCTGACAGATTCTGTGTGTTTCTCTCTCGCTTTTTTTAATTCTCTGATGAGAGAAAGATGTCGGGTTTATCAGCGGTGTTGGTTTGTGAGTGCTCTGTGACAAATACGTTTCAAAAAGGTCTTCTTCTTCTTTTTCTTCCAGCTGCTCCCATTAGGGGTCTTCACAGCGGATCATCTGTCTCCATACCCCCCTGTCCTCTACATCTGCCTCTTTCACCCCAACCACCTGCATGTCTTCTCTCACCACATCAATAAACATCCACCTTGGTCTTCCTCTTTTCCTCCTTCCTGGTGGCTCCATCCTCAGCATTCTCCTACTGATATACCCCATGTCTCTCCTCTGCACATGTACAAACCATCTCAATCTCACCTCCCTTACCTTGTCTTCAAAATGTCCTACATGCGCTGTCCCTCAGAAACTCATTTCTAATCCTGTCCATCGTCCTCACTCCCAACGAACATCTCAACATCTTCAGCTCTGCTACCTCCAGCTCCACCTCCTGTCTTTTACTCAATCAAAAATGTGTTAACAAAATGAAAAACAAAAAAAATGCAATATGTTTAAGGTTCAGGCTTTTGCTACAGAAACGTGAGTTATCACTGAAATTATTTCACAAGTTCTTCTTTGAGTTACACGATTTTGCCAAAAGTTTGTGGACATCTGACCATAAGATTGCTTTTTTTTGCTGAACATCCCATTCCACATTGATGTCCCATTTACTGTTATAATAAACTCCACTCTCCTGGTAAGATGTTCCACTAAATTCTTTGGAGATTTGTGAGATTTCACTCAGCTACAAGACACAGAATATATAAAAGGAAAAAATAAATATACACAGTATCACCAAAAGTTTGTGGACACCTGACTTCCACATTGAGGCTCCATTTGCTGTAATAATGAGCTCCACTTTTCTGGGAAGATGTTTCACTAGATTTTGTGGAGATTCATTCAGCTATAAGGGTGTTAGTAAAGTCAGGTAGTGATGTAGGTGAGAAGGTGAGGAGGTCTGGAGTGCAGTCAGCGTTCAAATTCATCTCAATGGTGTTCAATTGGGTTGAACTCTATAGCAGGAGATCTTCCACTGCAACCTATGTAAGGCATAACTTCATGAAGCTGGCTTTGTGCACAGATTTGAGTCTTCTAGTTCAAGCGAAGGGAAAACTTCCTGCTACCACATCCAAAAACATCCTGCACACTTGTGTGCCTCCAAGTTTGTAATAATAGTTTGAGGAAGAACCACAATTTGGTGGAAAAGACAGGCTTTCCAATACTTCTGTCCGTATAGTGTAGTGTAATCGCAAAAAAACTTAGCTTTTAGTGTCTATTTACCCGTAACATGATAAATGAAATCTCATTTGTGCAAAGATCAAGAGAGATTTTAAAAATCTATGTATTTTAGAGCATTTCTCTCGCTTCTCCGCAATGATATTAGCCTTTTCCCGAGAAAAAAAGGCAGAAAGCCGTGCACCTGCCGTCTGTGTTTAAAAGCAGGGGAATGTGTGTTGTGGAATCTGATTATTGCTTATTTCATTTCAGCCCAAATTAATGCAGGCTTTCGCAGTAAAAGCGGCAGAAACCTGAAACTGGAGCTTTTGAGTGGCGTTGTGGCAGGATGGTGGTGGTTGGATGGTGGGGGGAGGGACGGTGGGGTGGAGGTGGTGGGGCAGATGCTTATCTGCAGACGTACAGGCGAAAGACACCCGGGAGTGTGTTCATTAGATCAGCCGGAGAGAGATAACATGGCACAGGGGCCGACCCCTGCATCCCCGTAATTAAGACGCATGACATCAGGACGAGGCTCGGAGATGCACTTTCTGACCGAATTTAAACACGCCTCTGTTTTTTCCACACTTTCTTTTTCCACCTAGAGAGCGTTCAGAAGAGCTTCGGAATAATGGAGTCTGCTCTCCTTTATCAAACACTGATACTTATTTTTCAATAATCCATTATTATTTACGGAAATAAATCCGTAATCAAATCGATACACAGGGACGTATTCAGATTCTGATCCTGATCCGAGGCAGAGATCAGACCTCAGACTAACTCCAGAATTAAGATCACTAGCTTTTTGAAAAAACGCTCTCCAAAGTGGATTCATTTGAAAACGCTGAAAACGGAGGCTCTCAAAAACGATGCCACGAAGCAAAGTAAATAAACGGCAGGAGGACATTTAGCATTTTGCTCGGAAACAGGAATGTAAACGTTTTAGACGTTTCACTGTGGATGAGCAACTTTTGGGAAATGATTGAAAATAAAAGTGTGGATGATAAACGCCATTTTCAAATTTATCCGGATTCGTGTAGAAGAAGCCTATAGATCTACAAACTCAGAAGGCAGAGTCTGAGTACAATCAGGGGCGTGCATTAGTAACACTACATCCTGTTTTATTGGCTGGAGCGAGGAGCAGCGTCAAGTCCAGCATCTGAAAATTCTCAACTCAAAAATAAAACTCAAAACCAACATAAATACATAAAGATATGATGCTTTAAAGAGGAGTGAAAGATTGCTGTAAAGTGAGAATGCTTTAAAAAACTGAAGAAAAAATCCAAGTCAAAATAATAGTTGGTGTGAGCACCTTTTTTTCCCTGCAAAACAGCATCAGTTCTTCTTCACAGTTTTTGAAAGAACTTGGCAGGTTGGTTGACCAAACATCTTGGAGAACTTACCACAGATGTTCTGTGGATTAAGGCTGCCTCAAATCCTCCAGTCTCTTTAAGCAATCGCAACAGACTCGATTATCTCGATATCAAGACCCTGTGAGACCAAAACTATCATTTCCAGAACTTCTTGCTCTTCTCAACACTGAAGATAGTTCTTAATGACATAGGCCTCATGTTTGTTCTGCTACAGAACAAATTTTGGGCCAATCAGAAGCCTTGCTGAAGGTAGTGCATTAGAAGGATGGATAAGTATCTGCCTGTATTTCTCAGCATTGAGGACATTAATCCTGACCAAATCTTCAGAGGAGCTTTGTGCAGAGAAGAAGAGAACGTCCAATGATCATCTGGTGACTATACAGACATTATGTAGTAATTACATAGTAAGATTGCATTATTACATGTATGATAATATACACAATCAACCATAACATTAACACATCAACCTCACCTGCTTGATATCTCAGCTCTGATCTCCACAAGACCTCTGAAGGTTGTGCAGGTTCTGAAGTCGGTGGCACCTAGATGTCAGCAACAGATCCTTTAATACCTTTAAGAGGTGAGATGGAGCCTTCATGGATCGGAATTGTTTGTCCAGCAAGTCTCGCTGAAACCCGGTCGGATCGAGATCCGGGGAATTTGGAGGTCGTGTGAACACCTTGAATTTTTCATGTTACTCAATTCGTTCTTGAACTTTACGTCTCATCATTAATCCATCATTCCAAAGGTACAAAGAAATGAAGGTAACATTGCTGATTTATTTAATGGCTTATTTCTCAGTGTTCTGTGATTTTTATCCAGAAAATCAATAAAACAAAACATTTTCAAGTGAAAAAAATGTTTTTAAAAATATAAAAACAATTTTTTTTACCTTTTCTTTTCGTTTTTCAAAATTCTTCTCATTGTTTACATCTTTGCCAAAAATGCAGCTTATTAACAAATATTATCTTTAAATATTTTCTTCAAAGAAATTTCATATTATTTGATGAATCAGTGGAAAATAAAAAATAAAGAAATTAATTACAATTTTGGAAAAAATAATCAAATCAATGAAATGCTCCTGAAACATCTGCAGCATGTTGACTGCAGTGTGGAGAAGAATGTGCTCCAGACTCCATTTCACAGCACACACACACACACACACACACACACACACACACACACACACACACACATATATATAAACACCTCGACAAAATGGCTTCCCGACCTGAGTATTTTTTACAGAAACGAGAGAAACGTACAGTATGGATGATTAACGTTTGCGGATGAAACCTAAATCTCCTCACACTCCGAGCGACGGCCGACTCGGGAAGCGATCACCTGATTAGCGAACAGATATTTTTTTGCGTCCCGACTATCGATCGGCCAGATTGATTTTTTTCTTCAAAGGGGGTTAAAGGTGAAAGGTTAAGGTGCATGTGCATGGTCTGGGATTTTTTTCACTTGTGCTACGACTTCTGAGAAACGTCTTATCCAGGAATATTCATGATGATGATGAAATAGTGTACGTTTGAGCGTTCTCGGCATCAGGAGCGCTCGCCGTGTCCGTGCATCCCAAAGTCTAGGCTGCAGCCTTGATAGGCATCTCCCTGGTAGCACCACGATTCGAAGGCTTTAAAGGTGCATCCACATGAACTCTGACAGATCCGAAAACAGTGTTTTCTTTTTAAAATGTTCTCTGCCATGTTTCAAACGTTTTTCTTTCCAAAAACAATCACCCACACCAAAGCGATCGCAGTGCTGTGCTACGCATGTGCAAAATCACCAGGCGGGTATGTACAGCACTGTCTGTCTTTTAAAATCGCTGTGGTTGCGAGAGAACAACTTCAGCTGAAGATCATCCATCATTTGGTTGGTTTTGAGTTCTGACTACATTATGTGACTAAAAATATATAATTGCTTTTGATTATATACCTGTTTTCTCTTTCAGTCCGAGTGAAGAAAAAAAAAGCTCTGTTTACGTGGCACAGAATCGTTTGCGAATGTATCGGGATTAACGTGAAAATACCTGAACCGGGTCCTAGATTTATGACAACACTTCTATTTGATTTTACTAAAAACAATCAGCTTCATTTGACTTTAAAATGTATTTTAATCAATAAAAGCTGTGTGTTAATGTTTTCACACCGGGACTAAATTAAAAATCCCATCAGATTTGAATTTAAATAGATTTTCCTCATGCTCATGTGTGTATAACGATAGTTCCACCCAACCCCAGTTCCTAAAATGTAAATAAAAACAGAATGTAATGATTTGGAAATCTCACAATCCGATGTTTTATTCACAATAGAAAAAAGAAAACATATCAAATGTTTGAATTTTATACTTAAAGGAAAAAATAAGGTCATTTTAAATATGATGGCCGCAACACGTCTAAAAAATGTTGGGACGGGGCAACAGAATTCTGAAAAAGTAGTTCTTACTTGAAAAGTAACAGAAGCTGAAGGAACGTTATGAAACAAATGAGGTTAATAAGCAACAGGTCAGTAACACGAATGAGTATGAAGAAAGTCTGTGCAAAAGGGGTCACTGCATGAGCTCATTAACACCTCCAGAAATCATTGTCTGTGAACACACGTGTCACCCACAAACACAGGTCAAATCTCTATCATGCATAGAAGAAGCCACGTGTGAAAATGATCCAGAAACACATCTTCTCTGGACCAAAACTCATTTAAAATGTACTGAGGCAAGTTTTTCTGTCGTCAGACAAATAAAATGTTTCGTTTGTTTAGAAACCTTAAACATCAAGTCCTCTGGACTAAAGAGGAGAGGGATCATCTGTCTTATCTTTAGGGTTTATTTCAAAAGTCTGTATGAGGTGCATTAGTGTCTATGACGTATGGGTGCAGCTTGCACGTTTGGAAAAGCTCTATTATTGCTGAAAATCTAGATTTTAAAGCCAAAAAAAATGCTTTCATCCAGAAAATGTATATTTTTTGCATATTTCTGAAGGACAATACTAAACCAAATATTGCATTAAAACAGCATGACTTAAAAAAGAGTCCAAATGAAAACATTTTCACATCATGAAGCAAAAACCAGGAGCATCTAGAATCCTGTATCAGACATATTTTTCTCATAAAACTCCAGCAACTGGTGTCCTTAGTTCCCAGACATATACAGAGTGTTGTTAACAGAAGACGTGATGTTACACAGTGAGAAAAATTGTCCATGTCCCCAAATTTTAGAGATGTGTTGCAGCCATCAAATTAAAATGACCATGTTTTTTCCATAAAATTGCAACATTTCCTCAGTTTAAACATTTAATATGTTTTCTATGTTCTATTGTGAATAAAATGTGAGTTTATGGGAGTTTTTTCTTTAACTGTTTTGGAATTGGGGAAATATTTTGACTACCTGCTAGAAATTCGCCTTGATGGGAACTAAAAAAGACGGGGGAAAATATTTTTGTTGACATAATGCTGATTAAAGGGATTGCTTTGTAAAAATAAAAATAACATTTTATTCGCTATAAGATTTTCTGCTCATTTTAAGAAGGGTGGAGGGCAATTTGTTCTATTATTAGTTCAGAATATATAAAAAAAAGATTGCTGAATTTTTACTTTCGTGCTTGCTATACCAAAGTGTGTGTGTGTGTGTGTGTGTGTGTGTGTGTGTGTGTGTGTGAAACTCCCTAAATTGTCATGCCACTGGGTCCTTGTCATCTTCAGCACACAAAAGGTGTGGACAGCTGCAGTGACAGCGTGCATTTGACCGTGGAGACGCTCCGCCAGCCTTAGCATTAGCATTAGCACGGGCGTAGCATTTTTAATAAGCTTTGTCAGAATTAGCATTAGTGTAGCGTCTTCGGTTTTCCTGAAATCCTCAGTGACATGCACGAAGGTAGCCTCAGTAACTCAATTACTCTCTCTCTCCCTCTGTCCATCTGTTTCTCTCTCTCTCTCTCTCTCTCTCTCTCTCTCTCTCTCTCTCTCTATGATGATGTCATTTGGGGAATTCTGTCCAAATGGCCCCGGTGCTTGGAAGGCCATTCCACTTTGGACTTTATTTAATTGTCTTGCAAATGCGGCCCTTTTTTTCCTCTCTTTCTTAAATCTCTTTACCTTTAACGTATTTATAACGGGGGGGAAAAACCAGAATTCGGTGAAAGTCGATGTAAAAATGGACGTCAGGACGCTGCGGTTTTAAAAGCATCGAATTTTTAAAGAGAATTAAAAAAATATCAGGTTTGGATTAATGGACTGGATACGTGGCTACGCGCAGGTTCAGGACGGATCCACGCTAACCCAATAACGACGCTCTGCTTTTTCCCAGCGCTGCGCTATGATTCATGCGTACGACGCCGAGCGACTGCGAACACGCCGACATGCAGCTCTATAAAGCACGTGTTCATTGACTTTCTGTTTTAACCCAAGCGTTTTGCTTCTCATTCCTGACCTGTTACACGACAGGGATGACGGAGCGATGGATCAGGCGGCTCGGGGTTCAGGTGGAGTTCAGAGGAGACGAGATCAAGACGATTTGATGGTTTGATCATTTGATCATTTCGAATAAACGATTTGTTTGTTTCTTTTTTTCCGTTTGCTTCAGGTTCTTATAGTTAAACACACACACACACACACACACACACACACACACACACACACACACACATGGTACTCTGTGTTTCCATTAAAATAATCAACAACAGGGTGATGAGGCCGAGTTACTTTTATCACCATGAAGTTGATTGTTTTTCTGCTTGCATTAAAATTGTTTATTTCTCTGACAAGAAACAGAATTAAAACTTCGTTCTTCCAAAACACTTTTATATGATGTGTTTTGCATTTTCGAATTCTATTTTGCGTGTTCAGTAACGTTTCACATTTTTGGAAATTGTTTTTCCTTTGCGGATTAAAATTTGTTTCACGTTTCAGGATTTGTTTCACGTTTCAGGATTTGTTTCACGTTTCAGGATTTGTTTCACGTTTCAGGATTTGTTTCACGTTTCAGGATTTGTTTCACGTTTCAGGATTTGTTTCACGTTTCAGGATTTGTTTCACGTTTCAGGATTTGTTTCACGTTTCAGGATTTGTTTCACGTTTCAGGATTTGTTTCACGTTTCAGGATTTGTTTCACGTTTTATTTGTATTGCGTTTTGTGTTGTGTTATTGGATTGTGTGTTGTTGTTTCTTTAGAATGTGCTAAAGTTGTGATAACGCTGTGCTGTTGCAGAAATCCCAGCCCTCGCTGTTGTCTGAGTTTGTAAGTCGTTAGCAGGCTAACGCAGAGCAGCTCATCGCGCTGGAACACGTCGGATTGAGGAATACGGCGCTGGTTTGTAAACCGCGTGATAAAACTAAAGAGATTTTGTGGAATGAAAGAGTGGGGTTGGAGTGCGCTGCCCGAATGCAGAGCTCGGGGCTGCGTTTCCTCACGGCTGTAATGAGAGCAGTGTTGTGTGTGTATTAGATTAGAATCGAATCCACACAAGTCTATACTTATTACATTTCTGTACACGAGCCATGATTCTGAATAAATGTAAAAGCATAATATCATAAAATATCAATTACAATCCCTTTAATGAACTTTCGAATGTTAGATCGAGACTGAAGCAGCGTTTTATCAGGAAATGTCCGAGTTGATTTCTGTAGTGTTTTTAAAGGACATTGTCTCAGAGCAGCTTTACAGAATTTAAGAATTAAAGTGAATGATGTGTGTTGATCCCTGATGATGAAGTCTGGGGGCGACTGTGGTGAAGGAAAAACTCCTTTAGATGAATGAGGAAGAAACGTTGAGAGAACCAAGACTCAAAAGGGGAACCGCATCCTCGTTTGCGTGACATCAAGAGTGTGATTATAGTCTTTATAACAACACAAAACAATGTTTTTTTTCTACAGTCAATGTCACATAAAAAACTCATATTTTAATTATTTAACATGTGAAATGTTTTTTATAAGAATCAGACTCGTTATTTTGATTTATTTAATTGATTCCTTTGTGTTTTCGTCTCAGGCAATTTAATGTACACACGTAAACGTGTAAAAACGTATTAAGACAGAATCGAACGCATGTGTTACAGAGCACTGAGAGCGAAGACTCCCAGTGTAAATGAAACAGGAAGTGCAGTTATACAAACGAATCAACACTTTTTCCGACCAATCAGAGAGCAGACCTGACTGCAGCACACTCGTGTTGTACGCTACACATCACTCTGCACCGACGTGCACTTTATTAAACATTACTGCGTTCCTCAAAAACGTGTGTGTAGATGTGATGTACACCTTTACCCCTCTCTCGCTGGGGCAAACCATCACGCACCAGTGAGCTAGATCTTTGTTTGAGGAACATGAAGCTCCTGGTGGACAAATAAAGGAAATGAAAACGCCGCAAAGTATCGCTCGAGGCACCAGACTTAATCTAGTCCTTCGTTTTTTACGACGTTTGTCGATTTTTACGATTTCCCACAGCAGCCTCGACGTGCTGCTTCAGCCGTGGAGTTTCTGAGCAGAACCACCGGAAAGCTGTTTCTGCTCACTTCACAAAACATTTCCATACTAACACCAGTTCATTTCCCTGCATCATTCACTCAATTATTTTTACTATAGAGCCCAAAAGTTCACCTGACCCACCTGATGTTCTTCTTACTGAATGTCCCAATCCACATTTAGTTTCCATTTGCTGGTATAATAACCTTCACTCTTCTGGGAAGATGTTCCACTAGATTTTGTGAAGGTTTGTGGAGATTAATTCAGCCCAAATGGTGTTAGTAAAGTCAGGTACTGATGTACGTGAGAAGGTGAGGAAGCCTGGGGTGCAGTCAGCATTCAGATTCAATAGTTCAGTAGGTTGGAGCTCTACAGCAGGAGATCTTTCACACACTTACAACTCATGGAAAGCAGATCTTTATGGAGCCAGCTTTGTGCGCAGCGGCATTGCAATGTTGGATCAGGTTTTGGGTCTCCTTGTTTAAGTGGAGGGAAAAGTTCATGCTCCTGCATCCAAAAACGTCAAATACAATTTTGTGCCTTCCAGTTTGTGGTAACAATTTGAGGAAGAACCACATATGAGCGGACAAGCCGGGTGTCCCAATAATTTTGGCCACACAGTGTAAATAATTAAATAAATAAAGAGATTGGACTATAAGAGGTTGATTGTGTGATTGTGTGCTACATGCCGGTTTACGTCTAAACAATGAACCTGCACGGACAAAAAGGAAGTGATTCGGGACACGACCACGTGTTTGTCAATAATAGGGATCATCTGGAGGTTAAATCGCTTTTTAATGAAAGGATCCATAATTCCAAGCACACACACACACACACACACACACACACACACACACACACACACACACAAGGGTCTCTTTCATTAATGTTAGCTAATTACTTAATTTATCTCGGGTGCTGTGACAATAAAAACTTTTTTAATTAGGCTTCCCTGCAATTAGCCGTTAGTTTATGGCTTGTGTTAAATGTTAAATGTCCATTAAAATGTGTGTGTGTGTGTGTGTGTGTGTGTGTGTGTGTGTGTGTTACAGCTCTAAATATTTTACTTCCTGTTCCCATTTAGCCCTGCCTCCTCTCACAGTTGTGTCTGCATGTATGTGTGTGTGTGTGTGTGTGTGTGAGTGTGTGTGTGTGTGTGTGTCTTCATGTATGTGTGTGTGCGCATTATTGATTCGCTCATTAACGCCTGATGTCTTAGCCTCTTTTTCACACATTGTGACCTTTGACCTTTTAAACAAGTGAGTTAACACGCTACGCACACTCGAACAGTGAATAGGGGGAGGAGTGGCCACTCAAGCTGATTAGACACACACACACACACACACACACACCGTGCAAATCGC
This sequence comes from Silurus meridionalis, assembly GCF_014805685.1. NCBI lineage: Eukaryota > Metazoa > Chordata > Actinopteri > Siluriformes > Siluridae > Silurus > Silurus meridionalis. The sequence goes on from NC_060896.1 coordinate 1,797,831, forward strand.
CTTCACACACTCCAAAATGGGCAAACAGACATGTTTTACTTAAACACACACACACACACACACACACACACACACACACACACACACACACACACACACACACACACACACACACAAACTCCTCTTTCTTCATCACTCTGCATATTTTACTGAAACACAACCTCCTATAAAACGACTTACACCTGTTACCTCTATGAGGTGTGTTGAGGTAGAAGTTTTGACCCTTTTCGTGTTCCATGTTCCATATTTGGTCATCATTTCCTGTTCATTTACATTTCTGCGTTTTTGGCAGATAGCAGATTCCATGCAATTAATCAGTTGAGGGTTAGGGGCCTTGCTTAAGGGCCCAGCAGTGGCAGTTAACTGGTGCTGGGATTTGAACTCACAACCTTCTGATCAGAAGTCAAACATCTTAGCAAAATGAAGCCACGGAATTGATGTTAAGTGAATGAGATAATGTAGTGGCTGTGATGAGTATGTGTACTGAGTATGAGATAAACATGCCATGAGAATGAGACAACATGCACAAGAAATGTATATAAATGTGCATTAGGTGATGAGAATAGTTAAAGATTGTGGGAGCAAAATAATGATGACAATGTAAAGAGATAATACAGTGATGACCTTCATTTAGTGAGCTGTGGGAACACGATAATTCAATCATTGGAAGGCGTTGACTGGGGTTAATGAGGTTAATTGAATATGAGTATTTTTTTTAGTAAGAACAAGATAGTCAAAGAAATGAGATAATGAGATAAGGTGCAGAATGAGATATTTTAGGTGTGTGGATGAGATAACTCAGGTGTGAGAAGGAGATGTTTCAGGTGTGTATGAGATACTTCAGGTGTGAGAAGGGAATATTTTAGGTGTGTATATGAGATAATTTAGGTGTGAGAATGAGATATTTGAAGTGTGTGGATGAGATAATTCAGGTGTGAGAACGAGGTAGTTAAAGTTTTAAAATGCCACAATTAAGTTATCAGAATGAGACAATTAAGGTATGAAAAGGAGATACTTAAAGTGTGGGAATTAGATACTTTAGTGCGTGGATGAGATCATTCAGGTGTGAGAATGTGATATTTCAGGTGCAAAATGGGATCATTAAGATTCAGGTTTAAGGTTTCAGATTTTGAGCTGTAAATTTCATGCCCAATAAACAAATGATTTTTTTTTATCCAGTTAATAAATTCACACCTTACTCTAAAAAGTGTTTGTGAGGATGTGTATAGTGAACTTTGTAGTGCGTGTGTGTGTGTGTGTGTGTGTGTGTGTGTGTGTGTGTGTGTGTGTGTGTGTGTGTTTGATTCTCCACACCCTTCGAACCTAAACGGAGGAAGATCAGCTTTGATCAAACTTTCATCAGAAAGCATTCAATCCCCCGCTGGAGACAATCAGACACGGCTAAATATGGACATGTGCTACTGCGGAGCAAAAGGGCACACTGACACACACACACACACACACACACACACACACACATGCACAAAGGTTTCCTGCTTTACTATTAAGAGAGGCTTATGATCATAGAAACACTTCCAAAGTTCACAGCAGCATGTAGTGCAGGATCTGTAGAGTTCTTTATTATATAGACTATTATTACACTCAGAGAGAAGGTCATGTAGGAGAATGTACAGGGGAACAGGAACAGGAACAGTTTACCATAAACCCTAAAAGAGTTTCATGTGTGAGACTGGAGACATGTTTTTACACCGAGGACAAACTGATAATAATCCACTGATTCACTGTTAATGTATATTTACAATATATCTGACTGTACATCTCAACATTACAGCTGGTGATTTGCAATATGCTTTTTTTTTTACATGAAAACCTGAAGTTTTGTTAGATCCAATACCACAACAGAGAGAGAGAGAGAGAGAGAGAGAGAGAGTATTTAGAATATGTTAAAAGTAACAAAATATATGTTCATAATTTCTTTGACATCATCCGAATATAATTTCAAATCATAATTTTAATAATAATTACATCATAAAAGTGACCACAAGCACAGAAGAACATTTTGACATTATTAGAAAAAAATAGCATTCTGACATCACAATAAATAAAAAGTTTAGTGACATCATTAAAATTAAAAAGAGCAGTGTGATGTAACAAGAAATACAAATAAGTAGCATTACATCACAATAATTTAAAAATAGTAATAATAAAAAAAAAAAAAAAAAAATAATAATAATAATAAAAGGAATGCTGGAAAAAAATTAAGGGCTACTTTAACAAACTGTGGCCCTGATAAAATGATAAAATAAACATGATAAAAGTTAACAGCAGGATGAAAATAATTCATGTTTATCAATGTGTATTAGTGTGTATCAGTGTGTATTAGTGTGTATCAGTGTATTAGTGTATCAGTGTGTATTAGTGTGTATTAATGTGTATTAATGTATCAGTGTGTATTAGTGTGTATCAATGTGTATTAGTGTGTATCAGGGTGTATTAGTGTGTATCAGGGTGTATCAGTGTGTATTAGTGTGTATCAGTGTGTATTAGTGTGTATCAGTGTGTATCAGTGTGTATTAGTGTGTATTAATGTGTATCAGTGTGTATTGATGTGTATTAGTGTGTATCAATGTGTATTAGTGTGTATCAGTGTGTATTAGTGTGTATTAATGTGTAACAGTGTGTATTAATGTAACAGTGTGTATTAGTGTGTATTAGTGTGTATTAATGTGTAACAGTGTGTATTAGTGTGTATTAGTGTGTATTAATGTGTATCAGTGTGTATTGATGTGTATTAGTGTGTATTAGTGTATTAATGTGTATCAGTGTGTATTAGTGTATCAGTGTGTATTAATGTGTATCAGTGTGTATTAGTGTATCAGTGTGTATTAGTGTATCAGTGTGTATTAATGTGTATCAGTGTGTATTAATGTATCAGTGTGTATTAGTGTGTATCAGTGTGTATTAATGTGTATCAGTGTGTATTAGTGTGTATCAGTGTGTATTAATGTGTATTAGTGTGTATTACTGTGTATTAATGTGTAACAGTGTGTATTAATGTGTATCAGTGTATTAGTGTATTAGTGTGTATTAATGTGTAACAGTGTGTATTAGTGTGTATTAATGTGTATTAATGTGTAACAGTGTGTATTAGTGTGTATTAATGTAACAGTGTGTATTAGTGTGTATTAATGTGTATTAATGTGTAACAGTGTGTATTAGTGTATTAGTGTATTAATGTAACAGTGTGTATTAGTGTGTATTAATGTGTATTAGTGTGTATTAGTGTGTATTAATGTGTATTAATGTGTAACAGTGTGTATTAGTGTGTATCAGTGTGTATTAGTGTATTAGTGTGTATTAATGTGTAACAGTGTGTATTAGTGTGTATTAATGTGTATTAATGTGTATTAGTGTGTATTAGTGTGTATTAATGTATTAATGTGTAACAGTGTGTATTAGTGTGTATTAATGTGTATTAATGTGTATTAGTGTGTATTAGTGTGTATTAATGTGTATTAATGTGTAACAGTGTGTATTAGTGTGTATTAATGTGTATTAATGTGTATTAGTGTGTATTAGTGTGTACATCGTGAGTTTCCTCAGAGAGACGTGTTTAATACACTCTAACGATGTTCTGTAACACTGAGGTCTGACAGGCGGTGTTGGGCATTAGCGTGTATGCGCGTGTGCGAGTGTGTGTGTGTGTGTGTGTGTGTGTGTGTGTGTGTGTGTGTCTGATACGGGAGATTTATTTGGAGCTGGAAGTCACGTGGATTAAATATTGTAATTGACCCTGAGCTTATTGATTCTGGACGGAGCTTCCTGAAAACGTAATAACCTCCAGGACACATGGAGACGAGACCATCCGAGACCATCCGAGACCATCCGAGACCATCCGGCTGTCTGAGACACGGACAAACACACCGAGCATCATGTGGAGGGACGGAGCACAACAAATAACATTCTCCACAATCTCCTAATAACAATAATTATAATAATTATTATTATAATTATAATTATAATTATTATTATTATTATTATTATTATTATTATTATTATTATTATTATTATTAAGAAGAATAAGAAGAAGTATCATAATAATAGAAAATACAAGTAGAAGATCACATGCATTAAGGAAACACACACACACACACACACACACACACACACACACACCATAACACACAATACAGAAAAAAATCTTCAAATAATTCGAAATTTAACTATAGATAAATACATAGATAATTATACAGACAGAGAGCTAGATATGTAGATAGATCCAAGAGGAAGAGTCAAGAGGAAGATACAGAGTTAAGAGCAAGACAACAGAATATCTTGAATACAAGTTCAGACACACACACACACACACACACACACACACACACACACACACACACACACCTCTCTTTAACCTCTCCCATGGGTCATGGTGTTAATTGTGTGTAATTGTGTATTTGTGTTGGATCAGGGTGTAATTGTGTGTAATTGTGTATTTGTGTTGGATCAGGGTGTAATTGTGTGTAATTGTGTATTTGTGTTGGATCAGGGTGTAATTGTGTGTAATTGTGTATTTGTGTTGGATCAGGGTGTAATTGTGTGTAATTGTGTATTTGTGTTGGATCAGGGTGTAATTGTGTGTAATTGTGTATTTGTGTTGGATCAGGGTGTAATTGTGTGTAATTGTGTATTTGTGTTGGATCAGGGTGTAATTGTGTGTAATTGTGTATTTGTGTTGGATCAGGGTGTAATTGTGTATTAGTGTATATTAATGTGTATTAGTGTGTATATTAGTGTATATCAGTGTGTATTAGTGTATTAATGTGTATCAGTGTATTAGTGTGTATTAATGTGTATCAGTGTGTATTAGTGTGTATTAATGTGTATCAGTGTATATTAGTGTGTATCAGTGTGTATTGATGTGTATTAGTGTGTGTATAGTGTATATTAGTGTAATAGTGTATCAGTGTGTATTAGTGTGTATTAATGTGTATCAGTGTATATTAGTGTGTATTAATGTGTATCAGTGTGTATTAGTGTGTATTAGTGTGTATTGATGTGTATCAGTGTATATTAATGTGTATTAATGTATATCAGTGTGTATCAGTGTGTATTAGTGTGTATTAATGTATATTAGTGTATTAATGTGTATATTAGTGTGTATTAGTGTATATTAATGTGTATCAGTGTATATTAGTGTATATTAATGTGTATCAGTGTGTATTGATGTGTATCAGTGTGTATTAGTGTGTATTAATGTGTATCAGTGTATATTAGTGTGTATATTAGTGTGTATTAGTGTATTAATGTGTATCAGTGTATTAGTGTGTATTAGTGTGTATTAATGTATATCAGTGTATATTAATGTGTATTAATGTATCAGTGTATCAGTGTGTATCAGTGTGTATTAATGTATATCAGTGTATCAGTGTGTATTAATGTATATTAGTGTATCAGTGTATTAGTGTGTATTAATATGTATCAGTGTATTAGTGTATATTAGTGTGTATTAATGTGTATTAATGTGTATATTAGTGTGTATCAGTGTGTATTAGTGTATTAATGTGTATCAGTGTATATTAGTGTGTATTAGTGTATATTAGTGTGTATTAGTGTATATCAGTGTGTATTAATGTGTATATTAGTGTGTATCAGTGTATTAGTGTATATTAATGTATATCAGTGTGTATCAGTGTGTATCAGTGTGTATCAGTGTATTAGTGTAATAGTGTATATTAGTGTGTATCAGTGTGTATTAATGTGTATCAGTGTGTATTAATGTGTATATTAGTGTGTATTAGTGTAATAGTGTATCAGTGTGTATTAATGTGTATTAATATGTATCAGTGTGTATTAGTGTATTAGTGTAATAGTGTATATTAGTGTATCAGTGTGTATCAGTGTGTATTAGTGTGTATTAATGTGTATCAGTGTGTATTAATGTGTATTAATGTGTATATTAGTGTGTATCAGTGTGTATTAGTGTATATTAATGTGTATCAGTGTGTATTGATGTGTATCAGTGTATATTAGTGTGTATTAATGTATATTAGTGTGTATTAATGTGTATTAGTGTGTATTAATATGTATCAGTGTATCAGTGTGTATTAGTGTGTATTAATATGTATCAGTGTGTATTAGTGTGTATATTAGTGTATCAGTGTGTATTAGTGTGTATTAATGTGTATCAGTGTGTATTAATGTGTATCAGTGTGTATTGATGTGTATTAGTGTGTATTAGTGTGTATTAATGTGTATCAGTGTGTATTAGTGTGTATTAATGTGTATCAGTGTGTATTAGTGTGTATTAATGTGTATCAGTGTATATTAGTGTATTAGTGTGTATTGATGTGTATCAGTGTGTATTGATGTGTATTAGTGTGTATCAGTGTATATTAGTGTATTAGTGTGTATTAATGTATATCAGTGTATATTAATGTGTATCAGTGTGTATATTAGTGTATATTAATGTGTATCAGTGTGTATTAGTGTGTATTAATGTATATCAGTGTGTATTAGTGTATTAATGTGTATTAGTGTGTGTATAGTGTATTATAGTGTGTATAGTGTATATTAGTGTATTAGTGTATCAGTGTATTAGTGTGTATTAATGTGTATCAGTGTGTATATTAGTGTATTAGTGTATATAGTGTGTATTAATATGTATCAGTGTATCAGTGTGTATTAATGTGTATTAATGTGTATCAGTGTGTATCAGTGTATATTAGTGTATATTAATGTGTATCAGTGTGTATTAATATGTATCAGTGTGTATTAATATGTATCAGTGTATATTAGTGTATATAGTGTATATTAGTGTATTAGTGTGTATTAGTGTGTATTAATGTGTATTAATATGTATCAGTGTGTATTAATGTGTATATTAGTGTGTATCAATGTGTATTAGTGTATATTAATGTGTATCAGTGTATTAGTGTATATTAATGTGTATTAGTGTATATTAGTGTATCAGTGTATATTAATGTGTATTAATAGTGTATATTAGTGTGTGTATAGTGTATAGTGTATTATAGTGTGTATAGTGTATATTAGTGTATATTAATGTGTATATTAGTGTGTATTAGTGTATATTAATGTGTATTAATGTATCAGTGTATATTAGTGTGTATCAGTGTATTAGTGTGTATTAATGTGTATATTAGTGTGTATTAGTGTATATAGTGTATATTAGTGTGTATTAGTGTGTATCAGTGTGTATTAATGTGTATTAATGTGTATCAGTGTATCAGTGTATATTAATGTGTATCAGTGTGTATCAGTGTGTATCAGTGTGTATCAGTGTATATTAATGTGTATCAGTGTGTATCAGTGTGTATTAATGTGTATCAGTGTGTATTAATGTATATCAGTGTATCAGTGTGTATTAATGTGTATCAGTGTATTAATGTGTATTAATATGTATCAGTGTGTATTAGTGTGTATTAATGTATCAGTGTGTATCAGTGTATCAGTGTGTATTAATGTATCAGTGTGTATTAATGTGTATTAATGTGTAACAGTGTGTATTAGTGTATATTAATGTATCAGTGTGTATTAATGTGTATTAATATGTATCAGTGTATATTAATGTGTATCAGTGTGTATTAATATGTATCAGTGTATTAATGTGTATCAGTGTGTATTAATGTATATCAGTGTATATTAATGTGTATCAGTGTGTATTAATGTGTATCAGTGTGTATTAATGTATATTAATGTGTAACAGTGTGTATTAATATGTATCAGTGTGTATTAATGTGTATTAATGTATCAGTGTGTATTAATATGTATCAGTGTGTATTAATGTGTATTAATGTATATCAGTGTATATTAATGTGTATCAGTGTGTATTAATGTATCAGTGTATATTAGTGTATCAGTGTATATTAATGTATATTAATGTATATCAGTGTATATTAGTGTGTATCAGTGTATCAGTGTATTAGTGTATATTAGTGTATATAGTGTGTATTAGTGTATATCAGTGTGTATTAATAGTGTATCAGTGTGTATTAATGTATCAGTGTGTATTAATGTGTATTAATGTATATTAATATATATCAGTGTGTATTAATGTGTATCAGTGTGTATTAATGTGTATTAATGTGTAACAGTGTGTATTAATAATGTATCAGTGTATCAGTGTATATTAATATGTATTAATGTGTATTAATGTGTAACAGTGTGTATTAATGTGTATCAGTGTGTATTAATGTGTATCAGTGTGTATTAATGTGTATCAGTGTGTATTAATGTGTATTAATGTGTAACAGTGTGTATTAATATGTATCAGTGTATTAGTGTATATTAATGTATCAGTGTGTATTAATGTGTATCAGTGTATTAGTGTATATTAGTGTATATTAGTGTGTATTAATGTGTATCAGTGTGTATTAATGTGTATTAGTGTATATCAGTGTGTATTAATGTGTATCAGTGTGTATTAATGTGTATTAATAATGTATCAGTGTGTATTAGTGTGTATCAGTGTATATTAATATGTATCAGTGTGTATCAGTGTGTATTAATGTGTATCAGTGTATATTAATGTGTATTAATGTAACAGTGTGTATTAATAGTGTATCAGTGTATATTAATGTGTATCAGTGTGTATTAATGTGTATTAATGTGTATAGTGTGTATAGTGTATTATAGTGTGTATATTAATATGTATCAGTGTATATTAATGTGTATCAGTGTGTATTAATGTATATCAGTGTATTAATATGTAACAGTGTGTATTAGTGTGTATTAGTGTGTATTAATATGTATCAGTGTATTAGTGTGTATTATGTGTATCAGTGTGTATTAATGTGTATTAATGTATAACAGTGTGTATTAATGTGTATCAGTGTGTATTAATGTGTATTAATATATCAGTGTGTATTAGTGTGTATTAATGTGTATAGTGTGTATCAGTGTGTATTAATGTGTATCAGTGTGTATGAATGTGTATCAGTGTGTATTAATGTGTATCAGTGTGTATTAATGTATATCAGTGTATATTAGTGTATTAATGTGTATCAGTGTGTATTAATGTGTATCAGTGTGTATTAAGTGTGTATTAGTGTGTATTAATGTGTATAGTGTGTATATTAATGTATAACAGTGTGTATTAGTGTATTAGTGTATATTAATGTATATCAGTGTGTATCAGTGTATATTAATATGTATCAGTGTGTATTAATGTGTATTAATGTGTAACAGTGTGTATTAATGTATCAGTGTGTATTAATGTGTATTAATAATGTATCAGTGTGTATTAGTGTATTAATGTGTATATTAGTGTGTATCAGTGTGTATTAATGTGTATCAGTGTGTATAGTGTGTATCAGTGTGTATATTAGTGTATCAGTGTGTATTAATGTGTATCAGTGTGTATTAGTGTGTATTATGTGTATCAGTGTATTAGTGTATTAGTGTATATTAGTGTGTATTAATGTATATTAATGTGTATTAGTGTATCAGTGTATTAGTGTATTAATGTGTATCAGTGTGTATAGTGTGTATCAGTGTGTATAGTGTGTATCAGTGTGTATTAATGTGTATCAGTGTGTATTAGTGTATTAGTGTATCAGTGTGTATTAATGTGTATCAGTGTGTATTAGTGTATCAGTGTGTATTAATGTGTATCAGTGTGTATTAATGTATCAGTGTGTATTAATGTGTATCAGTGTGTATTAATGTATATCAGTGTGTATTAATGTATCAGTGTGTATTAGTGTGTATTAGTGTGTATTGATGTGTATCAGTGTGTATTAATGTGTATCAGTGTATATTAGTGTATCAGTGTGTATTAATGTGTATCAGTGTGTATTAATGTGTAACAGTGTATATTAGTGTATTAATGTGTATCAGTGTATATTAGTGTGTATCAGTGTGTATTAATGTGTATCAGTGTGTATTAATGTGTATCAGTGTGTATCAGTGTGTATCAGTGTGTATGAATGTGTATCAGTGTGTATAGTGTGTATTAATGTATATTAATGTGTATTAATATGTAACAGTGTGTATTAGTGTATTAGTGTATATTAATGTGTAACAGTGTGTATTAGTGTGTATTAGTGTGTATTAATGTGTATCAGTGTATATTAGTGTGTATCAGTGTATATTAGTGTATATAGTGTGTATTAGTGTGTATTAGTGTGTATTAAGTGTGTATTAGTGTGTATCAGTGTATATTAGTGTGTATTAGTGTGTATTAGTGTGTATTAGTGTGTATTAGTGTGTATTAATAGTGTATATTAGTGTGTATTAAGTGTGTATTAGTGTGTATTAGTGTGTATTAATGTGTATTAATGTAACAGTGTGTATTAGTGTGTATTAGTGTGTATTAATGTATTAATGTATTAATGTGTATTAATGTGTATTAATGTAACAGTGTGTATTAGTGTGTATTAATGTATCAGTGTGTATTAGTGTGTATTAGTGTATATTAGTGTGTATTAGTGTGTATTAGTGTGTATTAATAGTGTATATTAGTGTGTATTAGTGTGTATCAATGTGTATTAGTGTGTATTAATGTGTATCAGTGTGTATGAATGTGTATCAGTGTGTATTAATATGTATCAGTGTGTATTAATGTGTAACAGTGTGTATTAATGTATTAATGTGTATCAGTGTGTATTAGTGTGTATCAGTGTATTAATGTATCAGTGTGTATTAATGTGTATCAGTGTGTATCAGTGTGTATCAGTGTGTATGAATGTGTATCAGTGTGTATTAGTGTGTGTATTAATGTGTATTAATGTGTAACAGTGTGTATTAGTGTGTATTAGTGTGTATTAATGTGTAACAGTGTGTATTAATGTGTATTAGTGTGTATTAATGTATCAGTGTGTATTAGTGTGTATCAGTGTGTATTAATGTATCAGTGTATTAGTGTGTATTAATGTGTATCAGTGTGTATTAATGTGTATTAGTGTGTATTAATATGTATCAGTGTGTATTAGTGTGTATTAATGTGTATCAGTGTATTAGTGTGTATATTAGTGTGTATTAATGTGTATCAGTGTGTATTAGTGTGTATTAATGTATTAATGTGTATTAATGTAACAGTGTGTATTAATATGTATTAATGTGTAACAGTGTGTATTAGTGTGTATTAATATGTAACAGTGTGTATTAGTGTATTAGTGTATTAATGTGTATTAATGTGTATTAATATGTAACAGTGTGTATTAATGTATTAATGTGTATTAATATGTATTAGTGTGTATTAATGTGTATTAATATGTAACAGTGTGTATTAGTGTGTATTAATATGTATTAATGTGTATTAGTGTGTATTAGTGTGTATTAATGTATATTAATGTGTATTAATGTAACAGTGTGTATTAGTGTGTATTAGTGTGTATCAATGTGTATTAGTGTGTATATTAGTGTGTATTAATATGTATTAATGTGTAACAGTGTGTATTAGTGTGTGTATTAATGTGTATTAATGTGTATTAATGTGTATTAGTGTGTATTAGTGTGTATTAATGTGTATTAATGTGTATTAGTGTGTATTAGTGTGTATTAATGTGTATTAATGTAACAGTGTGTATTAGTGTATTAATGTATATTAATGTGTATTAATGTATTAATGTGTATTAGTGTGTATTAGTGTGTATTAATGTATTAATGTGTATCAGTGTGTATTAATGTGTATCAGTGTGTATTAATGTGTATTAATGTGTAACAGTGTGTATTAATGTGTATCAGTGTGTATTAATGTGTATTAATGTGTAACAGTGTGTATTAATGTGTAACAGTGTGTATTAATATGTATCAGTGTATATTAATGTATATCAGTGTGTATTAATGTATTAATGTGTAACAGTGTGTATTAGTGTGTATTAATGTGTATTAATGTGTATCAGTGTGTATTAATATGTAACAGTGTGTATTAATGTATATTAATGTGTATTAATGTAACAGTGTGTATTAATATGTATCAGTGTGTATTAATGTATTAATGTGTAACAGTGTGTATTAGTGTGTATTAATGTGTATTAATATGTATCAGTGTGTATTAATGTGTATCAGTGTGTATGAATGTGTATCAGTGTGTATTAATGTGTATCAGTGTGTATTAATGTGTATCAGTGTGTATTAATGTATATCAGTGTGTATCAGTGTGTATTAATGTGTATCAGTGTGTATTAATATGTATTAATGTGTATTAATGTGTATCAGTGTGTATTAATGTGTATCAGTGTATATTAGTGTAATAGTGTATATTAGTGTGTATCAATGTGTATTAGTGTGTATTAATGTGTATCAGTGTGTATTAATATGTATCAGTGTGTATCAGTGTGTATCAGTGTATATTAGTGTATCAGTGTGTATTAATGTATATCAGTGTGTATGAATGTATCAGTGTGTATTAATGTGTATCAGTGTGTATTAATGTATCAGTGTGTATTAATATGTATCAGTGTGTATGAATGTGTATCAGTGTGTATGAATGTATCAGTGTGTATTAATGTGTATCAGTGTATATTAGTGTATCAGTGTGTATTAATGTGTATCAGTGTGTATTAATATGTAACAGTGTGTATTAATGTATTAATGTGTATCAGTGTGTATTAGTGTGTATCAGTGTGTATTAATGTGTATCAGTGTGTATTAATGTGTATCAGTGTGTATCAGTGTGTATCAGTGTGTATGAATGTGTATCAGTGTGTATTAGTGTGTATTAATGTGTATTAATGTGTAACAGTGTGTATTAGTGTGTATTAGTGTGTATTAATGTGTAACAGTGTGTATTAGTGTGTATTACTGTGTATTAATGTATCAGTGTGTATTAGTGTATATCAGTGTGTATTAATGTGTATCAGTGTATTAGTGTATTAATGTATCAGTGTGTATTAATATGTAACAGTGTGTATTAGTGTGTATTAATGTGTATCAGTGTGTATTAGTGTATTAATGTGTATCAGTGTGTATTAGTGTATCAGTGTGTATTAATGTGTATCAGTGTGTATTAGTGTATTAATGTATTAATGTGTAACAGTGTGTATTAATGTGTATTAGTGTGTATTAGTGTATTAATGTATAACAGTGTGTATTAGTGTGTATTAATATATATTAATATGTATTAATGTGTAACAGTGTATTAGTGTGTATTAGTGTGTATTAGTGTGTATTAATATGTAACAGTGTGTATTAGTGTATATTAATGTGTATTAATGTGTATTAGTGTGTATTAGTGTATATTAATGTGTATTAATGTGTAACAGTGTGTATTAGTGTGTATTAGTGTGTATTAATGTGTAACAGTGTGTATTAGTGTGTATTACTGTGTATTAATGTGTATCAGTGTGTATTAGTGTGTATTAGTGTATTAGTGTGTATTAATGTGTAACAGTGTATTAGTGTGTATTAATGTGTATTAATGTGTATTAATGTGTATTAGTGTGTATTAATGTGTAACAGTGTGTATTAGTGTATTAATGTGTATTAATGTGTATCAGTGTGTATTAGTGTGTATTAGTGTGTATTAATGTGTAACAGTGTGTATTAGTGTGTATTAATGTGTATCAGTGTGTATTAGTGTGTATTAATGTGTATTAATGTATTAGTGTGTATTAGTGTGTATTAATGTGTATTAGTGTGTATTAGTGTGTATTAATGTGTATCAGTGTGTATTAGTGTGTATTAGTGTGTATTAATGTGTAACAGTGTGTATTAGTGTGTATTAATGTGTATTAATGTATATTAGTGTGTATTAGTGTGTATTAATGTGTATCAGTGTGTATTAGTGTGTATTAATGTGTATTAATGTGTATTAGTGTGTATTAGTGTGTATTAATGTGTATTAGTGTGTATTAGTGTATTAATGTGTATTAATGTGTATCAGTGTATTAGTGTATTAGTGTGTATTAATGTGTATCAGTGTGTATTAGTGTGTATCAGTGTGTATTAATGTGTATTAGTGTGTATTAGTGTGTATTAATGTGTATTAATGTGTATTAGTGTGTATTATGTGTATTAATGTAACAGTGTGTATTAATGTGTATTAGTGTGTATTAGTGTGTATTAATGTGTAACAGTGTGTATTAGTGTGTATTAATGTGTATTAATGTGTATTAGTGTGTATTAGTGTATTAATGTGTATTAATGTGTATTAGTGTGTATTAGTGTGTATTAATGTGTAACAGTGTGTATTAGTGTGTATTAATGTGTATTAATGTGTATTAGTGTGTATTAGTGTGTATTAATGTGTATTAGTGTGTATTAGTGTATTAATGTGTATTAATGTGTAACAGTGTGTATTAGTGTGTATTAATGTGTATTAATGTGTAACAGTGTGTATTAGTGTGTATTAATGTGTAACAGTGTGTATTAGTGTGTATTAATGTGTATTAATGTGTATTAGTGTGTATTAGTGTGTATTAATGTGTAACAGTGTGTATTAGTGTGTATTAATGTGTATTAATGTGTATTAGTGTGTATTAGTGTGTATTAATGTGTATTAATGTAACAGTGTGTATTAGTGTGTATTAATGTGTATTAATGTGTATTAGTGTGTATTAGTGTGTATCAGTGTGTATCAGTGTGTATCAGTGTGTATCAGTGTATTAGTGTGTATTAATGTGTAACAGTGTGTATTAATGTGTATTAATGTGTATTAATGTGTAACAGTGTGTATTAATGTGTAACAGTGTGTATTAGTGTATTAGTGTGTATTAGTGTGTATCAGTGTGTATCAGTGTGTATCAGTGTGTATCAGTGTGTATCAGTGTGTATCAGTGTGTATCAGTGTGTATCAGTGTGTATCAGTGTGTATCAGTGTATATTAGTGTGTATTAGTGTATTAGTGTATCAGTGTATTAGTGTATCAGTGTGTATTAATGTGTATTAATGTGTATTAATGTGTAACAGTGTGTATTAGTGTATTAGTGTATCAGTGTATTAGTGTATTAATGTGTAACAGTGTGTATTAATGTGTATCAGTGTATATTAGTGTGTATTAGTGTATCAGTGTGTATCAGTGTGTATCAGTGTGTATTAGTGTATCAGTGTGTATCAGTGTGTATCAGTGTGTATCAGTGTGTATTAATGTGTAACAGTGTGTATTAATGTGTAACAGTGTGTATTAATGTGTAACAGTGTGTATTAATGTGTATCAGTGTGTATCAGTGTGTATTAATGTGTAACAGTGTGTATTAATGTGTATTAATGTGTATTAGTGTATTAGTGTATTAATGTGTATTAATGTGTATTAATATTATTATTATTATTATTATTATTATTAAGAAGAATAAGAAGAAGTATCATAATAATAGAAAATACAAGTAGAAGATCACATGCATTAAGGAAACACACACACACACACACACACACACACACACACACACACACACACACACACACACCATAACACACAATACAGAAAAAAATCTTCAAATAATTCGAAATTTAACTATAGATAAATACATAGATAATTATACAGACAGAGAGCTAGATATGTAGATAGATCCAAGAGGAAGAGTCAAGAGGAAGATACAGAGTTAAGAGCAAGACAACAGAATATCTTGAATACAAGTTCAGACACACACACACACACACACACACACACACACACACACACACACACACACACACCTCTCTTTAACCTCTCCCATGGGTCATGGTGTTAATTGGCCCTCCTGCCCATCTCATTTTCCACGCTCGTAATAGTAATGCCACTCCAGCGTCTTCTCTGTGTGTGTGTGTGTGTGTGTGTGTGTGTGTGTGTGTGTGTGTTCATGAAGCGTACACGTATGCAACATAAAGAGTGTGCAACATACGCCGTCTCTCGCCTCATGTTATTAGAGTTTTATTCTTGTCACAATGGACACACATACACACACACACACACACACATGCACACAGGAACCAGCTGAGGCCAGCTCTGGATCAATACCCCCCACACAACTCCTGCACCATTTAAAGACCATCATTCAGAAATCCACCTCTAAACCTCTCTGTTTATTTCTCTCACTCTGTGTGTGTGTGTGTGTGTGTGTGTGTGTGTGTGTGTGTGTGTGTGTGTGTGTGTTTGCGTTTCATTTTTTTAGCACCAAGCAAGAACTCATGCTGCAGCACAACACAAGAAAAACATCAGCCTCACACCAGACAGAGGAACCGCGGTGCTTTTGTGTGCAAAATAAAAACTGAAACAGAAAACACAAAGGGGGCGTCGCCGAAACGCTGGGGTTGGTTCATCAATGGTTCATTATTTTTACCCAGACAATATAATGTGTGTGTGTGTGTGTGTGTGTGTGTGTTTATTCATTCTCTGTTTACTTATTTACATTTACACCATTTGACAGATACCTTTATCCACAGCAACTTACATTGATCTCATTCATACAAGCAGTTACTGGCTTAGGGGCCTTGCTCAGGGGCCCAGGAGTGGCAGCTTTGGTGTGGCTGAAATTGAACTCAAGACCTTTATATCCAAAAATCCAATGCATTTACCATGAAGTTACCAAATGCCTATATTAATGAAGAAGCACCATGGTGAGATGTCCATATTGTACACAGGAAGTAAAACACTCCATATCCTGAAATTCCTGATGAAAAACATTCATGAGAAGTTCTCCAAAGTGTTCCTTTAAACCTGTAGGCACACAAGTGTATCGGACGTCTTTAGATGCTGGAGCATGAAATTTTTCTTTACTTGAACTTGGAGACCCAAAACTGTTCCAGCATGACAATGCCCCTGTGTACAAATCCAGCTTCCTAAAGATCTGCTTTCCATGGGTTGGAGTGGAAGATCTCCTGCTATAGAGCTATTGAACACCTTTGGGCTGAATGGCTGAATGTGAACGCTGACTGCACCCCAGGCCTCCTCACTTTCTCACCTACATCAGTAACTCACTTTACTAACACCCTCGTGGCTGAATGAATCTCCACAAAATCCAGTAGAACATCTTCCCAGAAGAGTGGAGCTTATTATATTATTATAGAGTGAGATGTTCAACAAGAAGCACATAACAATCTTATGGTCAGGTGACCACAAACTTTTGGGCGTATAGTGTCGGTTGCTCGTCTAGGAATTAAAAATGTGCCCCTGATGTGCCAGAAACCTGTCCTTATAGTACAATAAACAAACAAACAAAACAAACAAACAAACAAACAAACAAACAAACAAACAAACAAGCAAATAAATAAGCTGTAAAGAAAACAATAATCATCTGATCCACTGCTGAAACAAACAGGATTCAACCTGAATTCCAAGAATGTGTGTGTGTGTGTGTGTGTGGAGATGTTTTTCTCCCATGCAACTATTGTTCAAGGAGAAGAGCTCCTCTAGCTCCGACACACACACACACTCTTTGCCACCTGCGCTCACGAAGATGGTGGACACTGTAACTGACAGCACAATGACACATCTTACACTGCGTCCCTCACACACACACACACACACACTCTTTGCCACCTGCGCTCACGAAGATGGTGGACACTGTAACTGACAGCACAATGACACATCTTACACTGCGTCCCTCACACACACACACAAACAGAGTGCACAATCAATAACCCAGAAGAATGCCAACAACCTTTTCTCACTCTCGCTCTTTTACACACACACACAAACAGAGTGCACAATCAATAACCCAGAAGAATGCCAACAACCTTTTCTCACTCTCGCTCTTTTACACACACACACACGCACACACACACACACACACTAATAGAGATGCTGGTAAACACATACATACTTACTGTATGCAATGCTATCTCTCTCTCTCTGTTTCTGTCTCACACACACGTGCACACACACACACATTATAGAAAACAAGTCTGGACATGAAAACTCGACTGCTAATAAGTTTTATGATAACAATACCTTTTATGTTGATAAATTATGTGTTTGTTTGTTTATTTGTGAGTTAATCAAACACATTTTACGTCACCACCGTGCCCAACAGCAACCACGTGCACAATCAAAACGTGATTACATACAACTAAGCCGAAATCTCTTAGAGTACAAAAGTAACATCTGGATTGCGCTGAGCCAAAGCTGCTTTCTGATTGGTTACTGGAGCATTAAGGGCGGGACAATTTTTATTCCTATTCCAGAAACTATACACTATATAACCAAAAGTTTGTGGACACCTGGACATATGATTGGTATGTTCTTTCTTAACATCGCATTCCACATTGAGTCACCTTTTGCTGTGACCTTCACTCTTCTGAGAAGATGTTTCACTAGATTGTGTAGAGATTTTGTGTAGATTCGTTCAGCCACAAGAAAGTGTGTTAGTAAAGTCACGTACTGATGTAGGTGAGGTGAGGAGTTCTGAGGTGCCGTCGATGTTCACATTTATTCCAAACAGTCGCAGGTCTACAGCAGGAGATCTTCCACATTTTGTGGAACAGGGTATAGTCATGCTGGAACAGGTCTGGGTCTCCAAATTCTAGTGAAGGAAAAGATTTCATTCAGTCTCCAACACTGTGGTAACAGTTTGGGAAGAACCAAATCTGACTGGGTGGAAAAATCAGGTGTCTCCAGATGTACTTTTGTCTAAACAGTGTATCTCCATATAGCTCCCCATTAAAACCCCTAATGATCCCATTTCTCAGGGAAATCGTAGTTATTGTAAGTCAGTTATTTGCATTTGAGTCACATATTTTATTTGGAGTTTATCAGCCGCCCCTGGAATTTCCCCTTTAGACCTGCATTTCCACCTTCAGATATGAACGTCTGAATTAATCAGCTGTAAATCGTCAGGATCCTGTACTGACTGGACTCGGCTGGGATCTGGGGCACTTGCCCTGTTCATTATTCGTTTCGCCTTGGCCTGGTCCAGGTGGTCTGGCGTGTAGGCGAGGCGCTGAGCACATCTCAGACCAAATGGCCTCCTGCTGGGTTAGCGAGATCTCTAGCCTCGGGCAATTAGCTTTTTCTTTTTTTTTTTTTGTGCTGTATACACAAACTCGCCTTAACCCACATCAGAGGCAAAAATCTCACCAGGTCAGCGCTTTCGGAATAGCGTGCTGTGTTAGCGTATAGAGATGTTTCTGAGCACCACCTCTGCTCCCCGAACCTGTAATCCACGAGAAGCTTCAGAAACACGGCTTCAGGTGTCAGCGTGAGAGCTTTCTGATTCACACCGCCGCAGGCAAACTCGCACTGCCACACACTCACTTGAAAATACACCTCGCTGCGTTCCGGCGTCCGAGAGAGAGCTTTTCATTAGCTCCAGACCTGCTCTGGGTTCTGACACTGATCTTCAAGTTTTCTCAATATGCTGCTGATTCTTTCATTACAAAATCCACAGTGTGTGTGTGTGTGTGGAGATGTTTTTCTCCCATGCAACTATTGTTCAAGGAGAAGAGCTCCTCTAGCTCCGACACACACACAGCAGGAACTTCTCACATCAGCGCTACGATCGATACCACACACACACACACACACACACACACACACACACACACACACACACACACAAACAGAGAGTGCACAATCAATAACCCAGAAGAATGCCAACAACCTTTTCTCACTCTCGCTCTTTTACACACACACACACACACACACACACACACACACACACACACACTAATAGAGATGCTGGTAAACACATACATACTTACTGTATGCAATGCTATCTCTCTCTCTCTCTCTCTGTTTCTGTCTCACACACACGTGCACACACACACACACACACACACACACACACACACACACACACACACACATTATAGAAAACAAGTCTGGACATGAAAACTCGACTGCTAATAAGTTTTATGATAACAATACCTTTTATGTTGATAAATTATGTGTTTGTTTGTTTGTTTATTTGTGAGTTAATCAAACACATTTTACGTCACCACCGTGCCCAACAGCAACCACGTGCACAATCAAAACGTGATTACATACAACTAAGCCGAAATCTCTTAGAGTACAAAAGTAACATCTGGATTGCGCTGAGCCAAAGCTGCTTTCTGATTGGTTACTGGAGCATTAAGGGCGGGACAATTTTTATTCCTATTCCAGAAACTATACACTATATAACCAAAAGTTTGTGGACACCTGGACATATGATTGGTATGTTCTTTCTTAACATCGCATTCCACATTGAGTCACCTTTTGCTGTGACCTTCACTCTTCTGAGAAGATGTTTCACTAGATTGTGTAGAGATTTTGTGTAGATTCGTTCAGCCACAAGAAAGTGTGTTAGTAAAGTCACGTACTGATGTAGGTGAGGTGAGGAGTTCTGAGGTGCCGTCGATGTTCACATTTATTCCAAACGAGTCGCAGGTCTACAGCAGGAGATCTTCCACATTTTGTGGAACAGGGGTATAGTCATGCTGGAACAGGTCTGGGTCTCCAAATTCTAGTGAAGGAAAAGATTTCATTCAGTCTCCAACACTGTGGTAACAGTTTGGGAAGGAACCACATATGGAAGGAAAGGCAGGTGTCTAAATACTTTTGGTCATATTCTGAAGACAGACAGACAGACAGACAGACAGACCGACCGACCGACCGACCGACCGACCGACCGACCGACCGACAGACAGACAGACAGACAGACAGACAGACAGACAGACAGACAGATAGATAGATAGATAGATAGATAGATAGATAGATAGATAGATTTGCTTCACTAAGAGCTCTGTGTAACAGTTTGGGGAAGAACCAAATCTGACTGGGTGGAAAAATCAGGTGTCTCCAGATGTACTTTTGTCTAAACAGTGTATCTCCATATAGCTCCCCATTAAAACCCCTAATGATCCCATTTCTCAGGGAAATCGTCGTTATTGTAAGTCAGTTATTTGCATTTGAGTCACATATTTTATTTGGAGTTTATCAGCCGCCCCTGGAATTTCCCCTTTAGACCTGCATTTCCACCTTCAGATATGAACGTCTGAATTAATCAGCTGTAAATCGTCAGGATCCTGTACTGACTGGACTCGGGCTGGGATCTGGGGCCGCACTTGCCCTGTTCATTATTCGTTTTCGCCCTTGGCCTGGTCCAGGTGGTCTGGCGTGTAGGCGAGGCGCTGAGCACATCTCAGACCAAATGGCCTCCTGCTGGGTTAGCGAGATCTCTAGCCTCGGGCAATTAGCTTTTTCTTTTTTTTTTTTTGTGCTGTATACACAAACTCGCCTTAACCCACATCAGAGGCAAAAATCTCACCAGGTCAGCGCTTTCGGAATAGCGTGCTGTGTTAGCGTATAGAGATGTTTCTGAGGTCCACCTCTGCTCCCCGAACCTGTAATCCACGAGAAGCTTCAGAAACACGGCTTCAGGTGTCAGCGTGAGAGCTTTCTGATTCACACCGCCGCAGGCAAACTCGCACTCGCTACACACTCACTTGAAAATACACCTCGCTGCGTTCCGGCGTCCGAGAGAGAGCTTTTTCATTAGCTCCAGACCTGCTCTGGGTTCTGACACTGATCTTCAAGTTTTCTCAATATGCTGCTGATTCTTTCATTACAAAATCCACAGTGAACAAGGGAAGGTCAAGCGCTAACACACACACACACACACACACACACACACACACACACACACACACACACACACACACACACACACACACACACACACAAAAACAAAACCTATAATCAAGTCAAAACTGAATACATGTGCAATACATACATGTGCAAATGAGTTATAATTTACAGACCTCATCTACTAGCCTAGCATGTATTACGCACGAAAGCTAGCTTCGCATTTAGGTAAAGATAATGGTGTAGGAGCTTCCAGGAATGTTCTAACACCAAAACGCTGTAAAAGGGCAAAAAAAACCCTTTGGTGTTGTGTCCATCAATGGTGTGTGTCGAACCTTTGGACCTCCCAGTTTTTGAAAAGCTCAATTACAACCTGAAGGAACTGAACTGGAAATCTGCAGAACACTGGAGAAGGAAATGGAAGTGAAAGAGGGAGTTCATGTTTTCTAGCTCAGCTTGTAGTCAGAAGCTGCATTCATTAACTATAAGATGAAGTGGAAGAGGAAGTGGAAGAGGAAGTGGAAGAGGAAGTGGAAGAGGAAGTGGAAGAGGAAGTGGGAGAGGAAGTAAACTTTCTCATAAAACAAAAATCACATTTGATTCCTGACATGCAGAAGCAGAAGCTCAGAACAGAAAAGGGATGGTCTTTGAAATATACATGCGGACCAAACACACACCTGAGAGACTTGTATGGAGGAAACTTGACTAATTCCCCTGATGTTGTGTATGAAATATGGACACGAGTGTGTCAGACCCTGTGAGGAGATCCTGTGAGGAGATCCTGTGAGGAGATCCTGCAGCATGAGAGGACATGGACATGTGGTTGTCTGTGGTTACTGTAGACATGGTTGACATGCGCTGCACCCGCTCGGCCAATCAGAAGTGAGAATGGAATGTTCAGTCTGGACCTCAGCTTTTGCCTGTGTTTTTTTTTTTATTTGTTCCACGGTTTGGCATCAGACTGAGAGAGAACTGAACGGCGTACATCAGCATGCGGCTCGGGGTCTCTGGCCTCACGTCATATTATAAGCCACAAAAACCTCCTCGTATCTGCAGAAGCCAACGCAGCTGTAATCAAAAATCAATAATCAGAGAGAGAATATCATAACGCTCGAGACGCTTGGGTGCAGGAAGTGTTGTTCAGCTCAGGAAGTGCTCTGAAACACAGGAAGTGCTGTTCAGCACAGGAAGTGCTCTGAAACACAGGAAGTGCTGTTCAGCACAGGAAGTGCTCTGAAACACAGAAAGTGCTCTGAAACACAGGAGGTGCTGTTCAGCACAGGAAGTGCTCTGAAACACAGGAAGTGCTATGCAACACAGGAAGTGTTGTTCAGCACAGGAAGTGCTCTGAAACACAGGAAATGCTCTTCAGCACAGGAAGTGCTCTATTTCTCTGTTTCTATATTTCTCACACTTCCCACCTCTCTCACTTTCTCTTTCTCTCAATCCTTCTCTTACTCTTCCTCATCTTTCTTTAATTCTCTCTATGTCTTTCTCTCAATCTGTTTTTCTCTTTGTCTCTTGTGTCTTTCAGTTTCTCTCTCTCTAGCTCTCCGTGTCTGTTTCTAAACTCTCACTCTCTCTCTGTCTGTTTATAACCTCTCATTTTCTTTCTTCCTTTCTCAATCTGTTTTTCTCTCAATCTGTCTTTCCTCTCTCTCTCTCTCTCTCTCTCTCTCTCTCTCATTCTTACATACTGACTCTTCTTGTCCATGTCTCTCTCTTTCTATCTGTATGTCTCTCTCTATCTCTCTGTCTATTTCTCTCTGAATATATTCCTCCTTTTTCTCCAGGACACCACAAGGCTTTAAAGGGAATATCGATAATTGATGTAATCAGCGTTTTTAGGTCCGAACACCAAGAAATAAGTGGAAAAAGGGATTTCCACAAACGACTCGATTTTTGAGATAATCCTCAAGGCTCGTGGTCTTCAGAAACGCTGTTGGTGATGAGAAGCTCTTGGGCTGATGAAAAGGAGCCCGGTGTTATGATGAGCCCTACATCAGAGCTTCTTAAGCAGAGGCACCCAAGCGTCCAGGCAGGAGATGAATATCATCAGCCAGAACGATCCTGGCGAAGTCCAGTCCAACTCCGATCTATAACGAGAAAATGTGTTGGGTGTGAAAGAGTTATGATCTGCTGCAGGATGAGAAGGTCCACTAAACCCCTGCAAATGAAAATAGACTCTTCTGTTAATGATCCATTGATTATTGACTCCTGGTGAAAGGAGGTGTCCATCTCCCTACCTCTTCATAGCTCATCATCTTCATCTCCACTGAGCCGTTTTATCTTCACCAGCATGTGAACTGAAGCTTCTTAGCTTTCTCTCAGGTTCAGTCTGCCTCTGGAGGAAACTCTTTTTGGAGTCAAATTATCTGATTCTGCTGGACCTGCGTGAAGACGTTCTGATTAAAGCCTCAAAACTTCATTAAACCTCCGAATCAACAGTGACCATCAAGATCAAAGTCATGATGGGATTTTAATATTCATTCCAATACTGGATTGTGATTGGCTGGAAGTTCAGGTGTGAATACTGGTGTGGGTTTATCTCTCTCTCTCTCTCTCTCTCTCTCTCTCTCTCTCTCTCTCTCTCATTCTGTCTTTCTCTCTCTCTCTCTTATTCTGTCTTTCTATATCTGTCTCTCTTTCTCTCATTCTGTCTTTATCTCTCTCTCTTTCTCTCTCTCTCTCTCATTCTGTCTTTCTCTCTTTCTCTTATTCTGTCTTTCTATATCTGTCTCTCTTTCTCTCATTCTGTCTTTATCTCTCTCTCTCTCTCATTCTGTCTTTTATATCTGCATCTCTCTCTCTCTCTCTCTCTCTCTCTCTCATTCTGTCTTTCTATATCTGCCTCTCTCTCTCTCATTCTGTCTTTCAATACCTCTCTCTCTCTCTCTCTCTCTCTCTCTCTCTCTCTCTCTCTCTCTCTCTCTGTCTTTCTATTTCTGTCTCTCATTGTCTTTATATATCTTTCTCTCTCTCTCTTTCTGTCTTTCTTTCTTTATCTGTCTCATTCACATTCTGTCTGCCATTCTTTTCTTTCTGCATTTCTGTCTCTTTTCTCTCTCACTTTGTCTTTCTCTCACCTTGTTGTGTTTCTTTCTTTCTCTCATTCTGTCTGTTAGTTTTCTCCTTTAACCTTTCTCTCTCTTTCTACATTTCTTGTATTGTCTGTGTTCTTAATTTTCTCTTTGTCTTTCTCTCTCCATCTCTCTTTCACTCTTTCTCTGCCTCTATCATTCTGTCAGTCAGTCTATCTCTTTCTATCTCCCTCTCTGAACAGAAGATCTCTGATAAATCTGCATTCCCAGCGCAGGTCTCCTGATCAGTGATGGAAAGCTTTTCGGAAGGAAGTCGTAGGTTTCCGTGTGTTTACACGTGTTACTCCTCCCGTGAGCCGTGGATCCATCCTGAGGGAAAATCCATCAATTCTTCCTGACGTTTATTAATAACTGGAGGCCTCGACATCAGATAGCGTGATCGGCCCTTGACGGTGTCCGATGGAGAAATGGATGAGGCTTTCCAAGGGTACAGGAGAGATAGGGGATGATTTCTGATCGTTCCAGCAGCGACGCCGGGGCAAGAGCTCGTATAAAACGCCCCGCTTCGACTCCTCTCGTCTCACGCTGATATTTATGGTTATTTTGATGACCGCCAGCCACGAGTCGTGAACCTCAAGGTGTTCCTGAGTGTGTCATGAGAAACGCATGCTGGAAACTGAAAAGAAGAGCGTTCTGAATTTCAGAGTGTGTGATGTTCTCCAACACACCAAGCGCTGATTATAATACAAATAGGAATGGAATCTATGAGGAGGTCATGTGATGAGATTGTAACCCAGAAATTTTTGTTAAGCTCTTTTGCCATGTTGTTCTCTAACAGTCTATTAATTCTTTTAGCTTCACAAGTTCCCAGATTATCAAAAACATCTTGAACTCTATCTAGTCTGCTTATTAGATTAGGTAGCTCCAACTACTGTATCCTGAGATTGGTTTTAAGTCTGAGTGTCTCAAGTTCTCCACGTTTCAGATGGGCTTCCTTTCGGTTTCCTTCCAATTTCCAAAACTATGCAGATTAGTGATTTAAGCTTCTCTGCAGGTTGGTGGTACCATTCGATTGATCAGTGTTGCATCAAGAATGTATTCCTTCCACATGCTTAGTTTGTTTTCTGGGGTTAATCTCTGGTTCCAGAACAATCCTTAATAGGAGAAAGAACTTGAAACATCTCAGCTGTTTGTGAAATCACCCAAACACATTCCTTACACAATCCATTCTTTATAAAAAAAAAAACCCAAAAGATTTCTGCTTTTTGACATTCCTCTCGCAAACATCTCATCCTTGACGTAACATATTTTCAGACATTCCTCTTAACCATCCAATCACACCAAGCCGTGTTTACGGTCTTGGAGAGTCCCGGTTCTCCTCTCGATGAAACAAGCAGTAATATATATTTAGGAATGAAGGACCCCTGGACTGTGGTGTAGATGGAGGACGTTTATCAACATCAAATCTCCTGCTTTAATTGGATTTGTGAGCAGAAAGAGAGTCTCTCCATTAGCTCAGGCCTGAGAGATGAGAGGAGCATATCTCACCAATCTGCAGAGTCTCATGACATTCCACTTCACGATCTCTACTGCAAAGCCATCTCTTTCTCTCTCTCTCTTGTTTCTCTCTCTCTCTCTCTCTCTCTCTCTCTCTCTCTCTCTCTCTCTCTCTCTCTCTCTCTTTCTCTCTCTCTCTTTCTCTCTCTCTCTATCTCTCTCTCTTCACGTCTTGATGTCTCGAAGTTGTAATTGATTAATTACACCAAAATCTCATAGTGACTTCAATAAACGTCACTATGATGAATTGTAGGATTCTACACACAACCTTCCATGGTTCCTTTAAACATTTCTTCAAATACAACACACTATATGAACAACAGGTTGTTGACACCTAAATGTAAGATTGGTTCTCTTTGAACATCCCATTCCACATCGAGTCCCAATTTTCCTCATAATGAGCTCCACTCTTCTGGAAAGACGTTCCATTAGATTTTGTGGAGATTCAAGGCTACAAGGGTGTAGTAAAGTCAGGAACTGATGTAGGTGAGGTGAGGAGGCCTGGGGTGCAGTCAGCGTTCACATTTATGTTTAATATAGTTGGGGTTCAGAGCTCTATAGCAGAAGATCTTCAACATCTACTAATATCCAAAGACCTCAAATACAATCAAGTCTCTCAAGCGTTGTGGTAACAGATTGGGAAAGAACCTCATATGGCTGAAAAGTCAGGTGTTACAAATACTTCTGTTCATAGATTGTGGAAATTATGAAACAGAAAAATTCCTTAATTTAACATATGGATGGAAGCATTTGTTGCTCTAAAACCTGTGTGGAGCGTTCAGCATTGATGGAGCCTTTCCACTTGTGCAAGCTGAAGATCCCACAGGCACTAATGTCCCCACATGCCATTAGAGATTCTGCTTTTTTAACTGAGAGCCAAAAAACAAGCCAGATGGTCCCTCTCATCTTTAGTCCAGAGGACGTGGTATCCATGGTTTCCAAAAAAAAATGACAATTTCAATTCATCTGACCACAGAATTTTTTTCTCTTTGCCTCAGTACATTTTAAATAAACTTTGGCCCAGAGAGAATGGCGGCTTTTCTGGATCATGTTCACGCATGGCTACTTCTTTGCATGATAGAAATTTAACCTGGATTTGTGGATGACAAACTGTGTTCACAGACAATGATTCCAGGAGGTGTTAATGAGCCCATGCACTGATTTTCATTACAGAATCATGACTGCTTTAAATGCAGTGTTGCCTGAGGGCCAGAACATCCAATATTGATTTTAACCCACTCTTGTGCACAGAGATTACTCCAGATTCTTGGAAACTTTTGATGATATTATGTACAGCAAATTAAGAGATATTCAACTTTTTTGCAGTTTGATGTTGAGGAACGTTATTGTGAAATTGTTGTACAATTTGTAGACACTGTCTTTCACAGATTGGTGAAGCTCCGCCCATCTTTACTTCTGAGAGACTCTCTAAAATACACTTTTTATACCCAATCATCTTACTGATGATATTGAGGTTTTCGTTGGGAGTGACGACGATGGACAGGATTAGAAAGGTGTTTTCTTGAAATGAGAGGAACAGCGCATGTAGGACATTTGGGAGACAAGGTAAGAAAGGTGAGATTGAGATGGTTTGGACATGTGCAGAGGAGGGACATGGGGGGGTATGGAGACGGATGATCTGCTGTGGCCCCCCTAATGGGAGAGGCCGAAAGATAAAGAAGAAGAAGATACCCAGTCATCTTACTGACCTGCTGTCAATTAACCTCATTAGCTGCAAAGTTTCTCCAACTGTTTAATTTTAACAACACTTACTTTTTTCCAGACTTTTGTTGCCCTGTCCCAACATTTTTGAGAAGTATTGCAGCCAATAAATTCAAAATGACCTTTTTTTTCCCCTTAAAATGGTATGAATATAGATACATTCTATTGTGAAGTAAATATGGGTTTATGAGATGTCCATTCTGTTTTAATCTATATTTACATCCCAAGATGAAAGGCCTTCATCTTGAAGGCCTTTCTGATAAATCTTCTTCGATCTCATCTTCCACATGTTGCTATGTTTTTTTTTCTATAAACAGTAAGATTCAAAGTATCTTTGAGATGCTTGGAGAATTTCCTCCTTTCAGATCTGATTTTTATAAGCGTGATGTTGGTTATAAAGCAGTTCTATATGGTGCCTGGGCTCTGCACGTCTCCTCACTGTGAGCTCTGGAGGAAATCAATGCCTGCAGCACGCTGACATTTTAATCTAAAGGTCCTGCATATTTGTTTTTCTGGACTTTGAAGCCTGGGCCTCGACGTAAAGCTTCTAGCCGGACTCTGTGGAGGAGGACCATGGCCACAAAGCTTTTCTTTCATTCCTCTCTCGTTTTCTGTCTAACCCTCTCCCATCCTCCATCTCCTCCTTTTTCTCCTCCCCCTTATTTTTTTTCTAGGTATTTTTTCTCCCCATCCTCTTGATGCTGAAACAATCATCAATTACCCTTATCCTCCTGCACCATCTCATCTCGCCTCATTTTACAGATGAGGCTTCCGTGTTGGAAAAAGGGACTGTCCAATACTCTCTCTGTCCATCACACCTCCATCTAATTCCCTTTCTCTCTCCCGCCCTCCCTCTCTCTCTTTCCATCCCTCTCTCCTCAGACCTGAGATTGACAGCCGGTGAGCAAATCAATAATAATTATGGAATTGTGGCAGCTGATGCTCAGATGGAACTGAACAAACATCCAGTGCTGTTCATCTGAATATCCAACACGCTCCACATTAACACTCTGGACTCATGCATATTTTATCGCATGAGTGTGTGTTGGGACGATGTTTCCCAATATGTATCTCATCGATTCGACATCATCGTTCTGAGAGACAAGTTCAAACATTTGCTGTGTAATAAAGGAATCTTAGAGTCGAACCTAACACCTGCACGCACACACACACACACACACACACACACACACACACACACACACACACACACTTCACGCTTAATGACTTCACACTTTTCTAATGTCCTTCATTTTGGAAATATTTCTGTCATTCATTACCTGTACAGACGTCCCAAGATTCCTGAATGGGGGAGTTGAATGACCTGCTCATAATTGATCTTCTGAACAGGAACTATTTGGAGCATAAAGATGGTGGACAAATAAAAGCTAAAACGAAGAACCTTCAACTAACAACAATGCAGGGTTCCAGTCATTCAGACAGCGTTCCAAGGAGAACTCTTATTGGACGCGTAATGGAACCAGTTGAAGCATAATTCTGCAGTAATCTATCAGAGAACCAGTAAAAACCTCCACATTATTGCTCATTATGTTCTCCTTCACATCTTGAACCTGTCAGATGTTTAACATTTCAATGGATTTTGGTCCACTGGAAATAAGCAGTTCTTCTGAGAGTTCTTTGGAAAGATTATACTAAAATGGGTTCCACATAAAACATTATCTGATATAAAAGCCCTCTGGTGAACATAGAACCTATAACAAATGTATATCTTCAAGAATGTCGCAGCTTTATATATCTTCTTTCAGCTGCTCCCATTAGGAGTCTCCACGGTGGATCATCCGTTTCCACACTACTCTGTCCTCTACATCTGCCTCTTTCACACTAACTACCTGCATGTCTTCCCTCACCACATCCATAAACCTCCTCCTTGGTTTTCCTCTTTTCCTCCTTCCTGGAGGCACCATCCTCAGCATTCTCCTACTGATACAGCTTTATATACACCTTAAACAAACAACAACAAAAAATCACGTCGCGTTCTTAGCTCAGGATTTTACTTGGAAGCTTTACAGAGGTGGAAACCTGCAGGGTTCTTCAACTTTAATGATTCCTAAAGATTTGAAATTTTCTAAAAATGTAGAAATTATATACTGTTTACACACTTACAGGCTGTGCATCTTACTCCTCGGCCTTCAGTGATGTCCAATCGATGTGGTGTCCTGAATCAATCCACCTTTTAATCCCATCATTACGACTCCACGTCTACAGAAAGCATCAGTATTATAGAGAAGTGCAGTAGATCAGAGCTGCATCACACACAGGATCTCATACAGTCAGAATGAACATCATCACTAAAGCAACAAACACAATGATCACAATTCAACACGTCTCCTTTCACTGGAGCCACAACTGCACCTCCACATACATCATCTCCAGCAGAAACACACACACACACACACACACACACACACACACACACACACACACACACACACACACACCGCCACATACATCATCTCCAGCAGAAGCATCGATATTATATATGCATTACGGTTTTCCTCGAGATTTGAAATGAAGGCAAATTGAGTGTTTTTGTGCAAATTCTACAGGAAAGTAAACACAAAAGGATAAATGTTTCATCAAAAAAATCCTAAAGACTGTTTTGAACTGTTTTGGCGACGTTCAATCGACGATGTGATTGGGCGCCTACTAGAGGGCCTCGGAATCAGCAATCTGACAATCTGACGGCTTGCCCATGGTGCAGACTGTGAAAAAAAACAGCTGAAATCTGATTGGATAGAAACTCAAAACTAAACTCACGCTCAAAGCTATTAAATGAAATCACATATAGTTGGAAAAGACAGGTGTCCCAATACTTTTGGCAGTACAGTTTAGTATTGTTGTTTAATCACCATGAGAACTGTTGGGACAGATGTTTTAATTCAACTCGAACATCTGGAATGCTGGTACAAGCGGCTGAAACGTCTCCCTGTCGGCACATTCATAAATCCTTACTGCCTTTTAGTGTCTTTAACAATTCATAAGCTTTACTGCTGGTTTGCTACATAAATAAAACCAGGAATGTGTGTGTGTGTGTGTGTGTGTGTGTGTGTGTGTGTGTGTGTGTGTGAGAGAGAAAGAAACAGTCTCCAGTCTAATGGTCAAGAAAATGTAATTAAACAGTAGCAGCATTGGTCAAATGTTAGATGGAGCAAACCATCACCAGGAACAATTATAGAAACATTCAGAGGAACGTCCTCTCACTTTATAGCTCTCTTAGGCTTTCTCTCTCTCTCTCTCTCACACACACACACACACACACACACACACACACACACACACACACACACACACACACACATATTGTACATATGTAATTGGTGATCATTTTAATTCATGTTTATTTGTAGAGCACTTTTAACAATGGACATTCTCTTGAAGCAGCTTTACTGAGATAAAAAGAGATAACAAAAAAAATCTCCCTGAGACTTCATTAGGAAGAAACCTTGAGAGGAACCAGACTTTACAGGGAACTCATCCTCATCCTCAACACCGAATGTCCATTCGTTACACTTCAATCATTGTTGAGGTGTTCAGTGATGGACGCTTAATTGCAGACCTGTTCATGCAAACCTGTGGTCCTGAGCACATTGTAGCAGACTGTTGATATTAATTCCAGTTCATATTCATCTTCAAAGTTCTTAAGTTGCTCAGGTTCTTCAGGGATCTTTAGGCTGTTGAGGTGGAACCATCTTTAGCAGAGTGTGATCTCCAATTGAAGAGAACTCCATCCAGAGGTAGAATGTCGGGATGAATCGAGCAGATCTAAAGAGAAGAAAGGGACAAGAACACTGATCACTGGTACCTCAGGAGCATGTTTAACTCACCAGAGAGAGAAGAGTGAGGGTTCGATCCCAACACTCAAACTCTGGATGGAGTTCTCTTCAATTAGAAACCACTCTTGGTGAGGATGGTTCCACATGAACAGCCTGAAGATCCATGAAGTTACAGAGCAACTCAAGAACTTTGAGGATGGATTTGAACTGGAATTAATATTAAAAGTCTGCTACAATTTAGGACCACAGTTAGAATGAACGGTTCTGTAATGAATGGACATTTGGTGTTGAGGATGAGGTTCCATTTGGGAGTCTGGTTCCTCTCAAGTTTTTTCTTCAGGGAGTTTTTCCAGACCTGAGTGAACATGTGACAGTGGGGGGACGACAGAATCCACATGCCCCAGTTGATCAGCACCTGCTTGGTGTAATTGATTAATCATACACCTACAAAATCCCTGAATTTATTCAAAGTGAAGAATTGAAAGCCAGAGTTTGTTCACGTCAACAATCTTTGTCAGTTTTTTTAATTTCAATTATTTTTATTATTACATGACATCATTATAAAATACATGACATCATTTCTAAAGTTTAATACCCCCCTCTCTCTCTCTCTCTCTCTCTCTCTCTCTCTCAGCTTGTACACTGAAATCGAGGCATGTTCGAGGCGAGCGCTTCATTAGAGGACTTATGAAGGCTTAGCCTCTGCATGGCGCTCCAGAGGAAGTTCACTTCCCGCCGCCTGGTTCTGAAAGCGATAAACTGCGCCAGGGCGATCGATAGAAGCGATGCCAAGGCATTGGAGAGAGCCAGGGAGGTCATCGA
Organism: Silurus meridionalis; assembly: GCF_014805685.1. Lineage (NCBI taxonomy): Eukaryota > Metazoa > Chordata > Actinopteri > Siluriformes > Siluridae > Silurus > Silurus meridionalis. The sequence continues at coordinate 1,830,164 of NC_060896.1, forward strand.
TGAGTTGTGTGCGTCCAGAGCCGCTCCTGGCAGGGGGACCTCCGGTTCGACTCGGCCTCGCGTAATGAGGCGCCGATAGGCAGCTGCTCCCTCGCGATCTTCTCCGACTGCGGCATGGAATATGGCACAGGCTATCGATTAGCGCAATGCGCTCTATACACACAGCGGCTCAGCTGTGGAGCTCACTCTCTGCGTATACGTTAGACCATGCATCAGGGAACTGATCTCGGATCAGCTATGGATGCCAGGAAAAAATCTTTGAAGGCGATTATCATTTCTATAGTAACAGCAGATAATGGTAGAAATGTGGTTATTTAACATCAAGGGAAAAGTTTTCAGTTACAGCGCCTTTATCAGAGTCAGAGATATCTTCAGACATCTCCAGGACAGGCCATTTTACAACTCTGCATCGCTTCCGTAGCGTTTAAAGAGCAGGAACGAACGTTAAATATGAAGTGTATGAAAGTTCTTCATTTGTTCCATTGTTTCTATGCAACAAACTCAATTAAATGCAAAAACACACAAGAATTGGACAGTGGATGTTAATAAAAAAGTTCTGTGGAAAGATAAGTCCTGACACTTTGTAAGATGAAGAACAGGAGAGAAGATGTGATCAGACTCCCTCACCCCCTCACTCACACAGGGAGATGGATTTGGGGTTGTTTTGGAGCAGTGAAGATTCCAGAAAGTGAAATAAATCCTGAACCATCATGTCTCCCATTCCACACTTCAACACCGTGCAGTTCCGTCTGGACCGCGGCTCATTGGAACAGACTTCATCGTAGAACCAGACGATGAGCCGAAGCGTACGTCTGAGTTCTGTACACATTATTTAGTGAGTCGTCTGGAGTGATATCTTTAATGGAATAACTTCTATATAACATGGTGTAACTCAGGCTGAGGTTGAATCCTTTACTGTACCAGCATGACACACGTGTTTATTCCGTATTAAATGAATATATTTGGTTATAAATCTGAATTTGTTGCTTTGCACATATACTGGGGTAAATTTGTTTGCTATAAAATATTAAATTATTTCAGTGTATATAGATTTAAATATAGTCTACAATTAAATTTAGGTTGCAATAAAAAAACTGATTTATTTTTCCTATTTTTAAAAATGTGATTTTTTTTGTAATATATGATCTTTTCAGTGAAACAGGAATCTATGCATTAACCTTCATTATTTCACAGATGCCGTCACCATACCTGATGAACAGACTGAAGATTGAAAATGGACACGCCTTTAAAAAAAAGAAGAGAAAAGAAAAAAAAAAACGTCTGGTTGGAAAGTATGAAGCGTGCAGGTGAAAGTGTGGACGGTTGTAGCCCTCACGCCGCAGGAACTTCACCTGGCCTTTCTGCAATCGATGCTCCAGGTTCCCCGAGCTCTCATCTTTTGTCCCGGAGTTACGAGAAACAAGACAGCGGCGTCCGAAAACTCTGCAGCGGGGACGCATGCATCAGCCAAAGGTCAGCCGGCCGCTGAGAGACATGAAAGAGCTCTCGGCACTCGGGTCAATACAGCCACGATTTCAAAAGAAGCTGCGTCCGTCCAATCAATGTCCTCTCTCTCTCTCACACACACACACACACACACACACACACACACACACACACACAAAGAGAGCAAAATGACGAGATCAAACCAGGAAGACACAACAAGCACTTTTCCACAGGAGCTTCTTCACCATAAAGCCTGAGAGTCCAAACATCTAAACATCTCTATTAGACATGAGACCAATTTCACTACCACTACCATAATAATAATAATAATAATAATAATAATAATAATAATAATAATAATAATAATAATTAAAATCATAATAATAATTCAACAAAATACATAAAAATAATTATAACAATAATGAAATTATTATTAATAGTAATAAAATAACTACAATTTCAATTATCATCAATAATAATAACACTAATAATTTAAAAAAATACATCCACCTATAAATAATAATAAAATAAATACTACTATTTTAAAAATCCTTTTTTTGAAGATTAATTTTACACAATAAAGAACAATTAAAATAATGATACAACTAACAACAACAATAATAATAATATTAAGTGAATATAAGCAAGTAAATAATATGAATAATTAAAAATAATAGTAACAATTGCACAAAATCAATAACAATGATAGCAACAATAACAACTACTAAACTAATAAAATTAAAAAAATTACAAAAACCTAGCTTAATAATAAAAATGTTTAAATTTAAAGAAATAATTAGATTTGTTTACTTCTTGGAAAATAGTATATAATATATATAATATAAATAATAATATAAATAATTACAATTAAATAAATAAAATATTTAGAAATAAATACTAATAATAATAATTTGTTAGTATATAGTGTAAATAACAATAATGAATATAATAATACCCACCACCCTGAAGCTGATTATTTTCCCTGTAACAGGGCATCCTGAGTTTCTTGTACACCACAGTTACCCCAAACTCCCCCCTCACTCAACCCCCTCTGACCCCCAAAAAACAATACCACAAACTGTAAAAACTCTAAAAAACTCAAACTAACACCATAATGTCCGTGTGTTTCAAAGCTCTGACACTGGAGACTCCTTACCTCCATGTTACATGTCCCTGTAAACCAGCTGTTGCCATAGAAATGATATCCCACTACACATACTATCAGAGCTGCTGTTATAGAAAACTAATCAATGCCTTCTGACCAATCAGAGAGCAGCGCTGTGTTCCGTAACGCCAAACCCGTTACTATAAACGGATTAAATGTGTCATTCTAAATATTTTGGAAATGCTGTGGTGTAAGAGGAATAAAACACTTGAAGATGTTTTACCTACACACACACACACACACACACACACACACACACACACACACACACACACACACACATTTGTATTCTCCAGAAGGTGGAGGAGCGTTTTTTGAAAAAGCAGGAGAAAGGTATCGAAAATGAGTGAGAGACAAAGTGAAGAACGAATCGATAGAGTGATAGACGAGAGAGAAAAAGAGAGATGAAAGAAGGCATAGAGAAAAAAAAAGATGAAATGAATGAGAAAAGGGAAAACAGAATGAAAAGAAGAGGGAAAAAAAGAGGTGTGGAGAGAGAACACTGAAGAGGGCGGGGCTTAAGCTGGAGGTCATGGTTGAGGGTCAATAACATTTAAAGGCTGAAGCAAGAAGCTTCCAACCCCTTCACACACACACACACACACACACACACACACACACACACACACACACTTTTACTGGCGGCTGTGTTAAATCTCCCCTAGGCAGACTTTCAACTGAATAGCACTTCTGCACCGGACAGTACCACACACACACACACACACACACACACACACACACACACACACACACACACACACTTTGTGTGTGTGTGTGTCTGTGTGCTGTGTGTGTTTAATTACTGACACAATGGATTTAGACTCATCTATTTGATCTCCACACCAGGTAATATCATGACCTTCAAACCTCACACTCATGACCTTCAGAGGAGAACCTGAGCCCATCATGAATCATGATCGAGTCCCAACACATGCTTTTGCTAACTATGCCTTATTAGCTTACCTCACCATGCCTTGTGTGTGTATACAGGAAACAAAACGGTTCCCTACGCTCCTGGCAAGGTCGTGACCTTTGAACTATAAGGTCATGGAGCTGAAAGCTTGGTCCAAAGAACACTGACGAACATGATCTGAGATCTGAGCGGGGTTCCCTCAAAACCTGCATTATAACACACAACATTATATAAATATATATCACTGTTTTTATTGAAAATATGAGCGGTTCAAGCTAATTTATACACACACACACACACACACACACACACACACACACACACACACACACACACATATACACACACACACACACACACGCATTAACACAAGGTCAGGAACGTTGCCTTGTATTTGGTTCATGACTTTGAGGCATGAAAGCAGTGAATGAGATCAAAAGGAGCCACTAATCCACAGTCACTTAACCTCCTGATCATCACACACACACACACACACACACACACACACACACACACACACACACACACAATGAAGAGGTAATTAGCGGGGCAAGTTGTCCAGCTGCGAGGTGCTAGCCTCTCTTTATGCTGTGAGTGTGACGAGACTTCGCTCAAGAAAGAAGAAATCGCTAAAGGTGAAGAACATCATCACGCTTTCTCTAATCAATAATCACACACACACACACACACACACACACACACACACACACACACACACACACACACACACACACACACACACAAACAGTAAATAAAAGAAAAATGGGTGTCTTTAAAACAGCAAAGATGAAAGTAAAGGCAGTAAAATAAAAACAAATGAAATAAAAGCAAAAACTAAAGAAAAAGAAAGAAAGAAAGAAAGAAAGAAAGAAAGAAAGAAAGAAAGAAAGAAAGAAAGAAAAGACAAAAGAAAAGGAAAAGATTAAGATAAAACAGTGGAAAATAGTAGAAAAATAAAATGACAAAAAAGAAAAGGAAAAGAAGAAACGAAAAAGAAAAGGCAAACAAAAAGAATACAAAATAAGAGAAGAAAAGATGGAGACAGTAAAAATCTAATAAATAAAAATAAAAGGAAAGAGGAGCAAAGAAAAGGAAAGAAATGTAAAATGAGAAGAATAATAAAGACTATAAAAGGAAGAAAATGAAAGGAGAGAAGAGAAGAGAAGATGAGATAAGAAGAGAAGAGAAGAGAAGAGGAGAGAAAGGGAGAGGATAGAAGAGAAGTGGAGATAAGAGAAGAGGAGAGAAGAGAGGAGGAGAGGAGAGAAGATGAAAGAAGAGAAGAGGAGAAGAGAAGTGGAGAGAAGAGAAGAGAAGAGAAGAGAAGAGAAGAGAAGAGAAGAGAAGAGGAGAGAATAGAAGAAGAGAGAACAGAAGAGAAGAGAAGAGAAGAGAAGTGGAGAGAAGAGAAGAGAAGAGAAGAGAGAGAGAAGAGAAGAGAAGAGAAGAGAGAAGAGAAGAGAAGTGGAGAAGAGAAGAGAAGAGAAGAGAAGTGGAGAGAAGAGAAGTGGAGAGAGAAGAGAAGTGGAGAGAAGAGAAGAGAAGTGGAGAGAAGAGAAGAGAAGAGAAGAGAAGAGAAGAGAAGAGAAGAGAAGAGAAGAGAAGAGAAGAGTGTATGGTATGTAACTCAGTGGACTGAAGGAGGGAAGGCACTGGGTTCTCTGGACATTGTGTTTTGTGTTACACTCGGTGTGATTGTGTTACTGTAGATGAATTGTGTGTAATTGTCTGTAATCAGATTGGTTGAGGGATTTGGTGATGAAGGCAACCCTGCGCTAATTTCCAGACGTTTCTTTTCCCTCAGATGGATCAATTCCGGTATGATTGCGCGTGACCTGCGGAGGGCAGCGGGTACGAGGACACGCTCGCGCAGGTTTAGATTAGCGCTGGATTGATGCGAGCTTTAACTGGCTTCCTCAGAGGACCAGACCATTATCTTACATGTAGCCTTCAGCAATCCAGTTTACTGGAACTTAATCATCCAGCCGCCTCTCCACCCCCACTGCAGGCTAATCTAATGGACGAGCAGCACTTCAGAGGCTCTGTGGGCTTTTCTGAGGTGTGTGTGTGTGTGTGTGTGTGTGTGTAACGTGGGCCGAGTTCAGAGGGATGGAAAAATAGCAGAAATCCGCTTCAGTGGAGAAAACAAAAAATGATTTGTGGATAATTTAATCATCATGATTAGATTTTTTTAAAGTGAATAATTAGCTAGCTGACAAACATCCCATAAAGATGCCTAGTGCTAAATTCTATCTCAAATACCATCGTCCTTCGTCCCCACAACAACACTTACTAGAATTTTCCATGTTATTGACCTGAAAAATGCTGACTCATGCTAACACCACCTCGTTTTCATCTTAAGGAAATTAAGCTCCACCTTCTCTGTATGTAAGTGAATAAAAAGTCGCTGTCATGTCCGTTTTATGTCGTTTTCCAGACATTTTAAATTCTAGAGGCTCTGCTAATAGCGCAGATTTTTATCCATGTGCTTGTTTAGATACGCTATCGTTTCCATAGCAACCCAAAAGGAGTCTCCAGTTTCAGTGCTAAAGCTGTAACGCGTAATCTTTCGGACATTACAAGACGAAGGAGGTTTACTTGCATTTTTGTGGTTTCCATGGTAACAAACGAATGGTGTTTAAAGCTACTTGTTTCATTAAATGTAAATAGAAACTGATAAAAAAACACCACGTGTCATCCTTTCATAAATTCAGAGCGTAGCTAGTGGGGTCTTTTTATGTTAAGTGCATCAGCTAATTATTTCTCTATAGTATATGCCCTGCCACCACACACACACACACACACACACACACACACACACACACACACACACACACACACACACAGAGGAAGCGCCACTGAACATTTCAATTAAACAAACAGGTTCTGTCCCCATAAAGTCTTCTAAACGAGATCGATGTGCCGAACATGAAATTGGGCATCTCTCACACACACACACACACACACACACACACACACACACACACACACACACACACACACACAGTAGCATGACCTTTCCCACTCTGAATTTGATAATTTATAGAGGCGGGACAGAGCGAGGAGGCAGTGAGGAGAATATATCTACACACTCTATTGTGTTAATGCAGGAGAGCTGAGAAAGCAGAAGCAGCTTCATTCCATTAGAGAAATTGTGATGGTGCAGATGAAGAGCCTACTGACAGCAAAACACACACACACACACACACACACACACACACACACACACACACACACACATATATATATATATATATATATATATATATATATATATATATATATATATATATATATATATATATATATATATACAAACACACAAACACAGACACTTATTTAATTGCTTTGTCTGTTCATCAGGCTTTTTACTCATATCCTTCCATATCCTTCCTCAGGGTTCTGTTTTAGGCTCAGTTTGGTTTCAGGGATCAGTTATAGGATACAGTTTAAGGCTTAGTTCAGGGTTCAATTCCAGCTTTGCTTCTTGGTTAGCATTAGGCATTTGGTTTAGAGTGTGGTTTAGGATTTAGTTTAGGGTTTAGTTTAAGGTTCAGTTTAGGGTTTAATTTAAGGTTTGGTTTAGGATTTGATTCAAGGTTTTGGTTTTAGGTAGGTTTAATGTTCGGTTCAGGATTTGTTTAAGGTTTAGTTTAGGGTTTGAGTCAAGATTTGGTTTAGGGTTCGGTGTAGGGTTTAGTTTAGGGTTTGGTTCAAGTTTTATTTTAGGGGTTGGGTGATGGGTGCAGTTCAAGGTTTGGCTTAGGGTTCAGTTTAGGGTTTGGTTTAGAATTTGATTCAAGCTTTGATTTATGGTTTGGTTCAAGGTTTGTTTTAGGGTCCGGTTTAGGGTTGAGTTCAGCGTTTGGTTTAGGGTTTGGTTAGGGTTTTGTTTAAGGTTTGGCTTAGGGTTTGATTTAGGGTTTAGTTAGGGTTTGGTTTAGGGTTTGGTTTAAGGTTTTGTTTATGGTTTGGTTCAAAGTTTGGTTTAGGGTCTGGTTGAGGATTCGGTTAAGGGTTATGGTTTAGGGTTTGATTCAAGATTTTGTTTGGGATTTGGTATAAAGTTTGGTTTAGGGTTTAGTTAAGGGTTTGGTCTAAGATTTGTCTTAAGATTTAGATTAGGGTTCGGTTTAGGGTTTGGTTCATGGTTTGGCTCTAGGGTTTGTTGCAAGGTTTGGGGTTCAGTTAGGGTTTAATTTTGGAATTAAGAATTAAGTTGAGATTTTGGTTTAAGGCTTAGTTTAGGGTTTTGTTTAGGGTTTGATTCAAGGTTTGTTTTAGGGTTTGGTTCAAGGTTGGTTTAGGGTTCGGTTCATAGTTTGACTCAAGGTTTGGCTCAGATTTAATTAAAGATTTAATTTAAGGTTTAATTAGGGTTCAGTTAAAGGTTTGGTTTTACGTTTGATTCAAGATTTGGTTTGGGATTCGGTTTAGACTTTGGCTTAGGGTTCAGTTTAGAGTTGGGTTTAGGGTTTGGTTAAGTGTTTGGTTCAAGGTTTCGCTTAGGGTTCGGTTTGGGGTTTGGTTTTGGGTTCAGTTTATAGCTTGGTTTAGGGTTCACTTTAGGGTTTGGTTTAAGATTTGCCTTAAGATTTAGTTTAGGGTTTGGTTCTGGGTTTAGTTTAAGGTTTGATTTAGGTTTTGGTTCAAGGTTTGGCTTTAGGCTTTCATGCAAGGTTTGGCTCAGGGTTCAGTTTAGGGTTTATTTAGGGTTTGGTTTAGGGTTTAGTTAGGGTTCGATATGTGGTTTAGTAAGGGTTTGGCTCAAGGTTCGGTTTAAGGTTCAGTTTAGGATTCAGTGTGGGGTTTGGTTTAAGGTTTGGCTTAGGGTTCGGTTAAGGGTATGGTTTAGGGTTTGGTTTAGGGTTTGGTTCTGGGTGTGGTGCAAAGTTTGGCTTAGATTTGGTTTAGGGCTTGGTTTCAGGAGTCTAGTTTAAGGTTCAGTTCAGGGTTTGGTTCACAAATTGGTTCAGGGTTTGGTTTAAGGTTTTGGTTTAGGTTTGGTTTAGGGTTTGGTTTAAGGTTTAGTTCAGCGTTTGGTTCAAGATTTGGCTTAGGGTTTGGTTTAGGTTTGGTTTAGGGTTTGGTTTAGGGTTTGGTTTAGGGTTTGGTTTAGGTTTGGTTTAGGGTTTGGTTCATGGTTTAGTTCAGGGTTTGGTTCAGGGTTTGGTTCAGGGTTTGGTTTAGGGTTTGGTTCAGGGTTTGGTTTAGGGTTTGGTTCATGGTTTAGTTCAGGGTTTGGTTCAGGGTTTGGTTTAGGGTTTGGTTCTGGGTTTAGTTTAAGGTTTGATTTAGGTTTTGGTTCAAGGTTTCGCTTAGGGTTCGGTTTGGGGTTTGGTTTTGGGTTCAGTTTATAGCTTGGTTTAGGGTTCACTTTAGGGTTTGGTTTAAGATTTGCCTTAAGATTTAGTTAGGGTTTGGTTCTGGGTTTAGTTTAAGGTTTGATTTAGGTTTTGGTTCAAGGTTTGGCTTTAGGCTTTCATGCAAGGTTTGGCTCAGGGTTCAGTTTAGGGTTTATTTAGGGTTTGGTTTAGGGTTTAGTTAGGGTTCGATATGTGGTTTAGTAAGGGTTTGGCTCAAGGTTCGGTTTAAGGTTCAGTTTAGGATTCAGTGTGGGGTTTGGTTTAAGGTTTGGCTTAGGGTTCGGTTAAGGGTATGGTTTAGGGTTTGGTTTAGGTTTGGTTTAGGGTTTGGTTCAATGTTTGGCTTAGAGTTCGGTTTAGTTTTTGGTTTGGGTTTCAGTTTAGGGTTTGGTTTAAGGTTTAGTTCAGCGTTTGGTTCAAGATTTGGCTTAGGGTTTGGTTTAGGTTTGGTTTAGGTTTGGTTTAGGTTTGGTTTAGGGTTTGGTTCAGGGTTTGGTTCAATGTTTGGCTTAGAGTTCGGTTTAGTTTTTGGTTTGGGTTTCAGTTTAGGGTTTGGTTTAGGGTTTGGTTTAGGTTTGGTTTAGGTTTGGTTTAGGGTTCACTTTAGGGTTTGGTTCATGGTTTAGTTCAGGGTTTGGCCTAGGGTTTAGTCCAGGGTTGGTTTTTGGTTTTGTACAAGGTTTGGTTTCAAGGTTTGGTTCAGAGTTCAGTTAAAGTTTTGGTTTAGGATTTGGTTTAGGGTTCATTTCAGGGTTTGGTTCAGGGTTTGGTTCAGGGTTTGGTTTAGGTTTCAAATCAGAATGCAGTTCAGGATTGTGTTATAGATTCGGTTCAAGGCTTGTTTCAATGTTTGAATTAAGGTTTGATTTAGGGTTTAGTTTATATATACAGTGCCCTCCACAATTATTGGCACCCCTGTTTAAGATGAGGTCGTGGACTTCTAAAAATTCTCCTTTTTTTTAAAACAACATAGAACCCAAATGCAAAAAAAGAAAATCCAACCTTTCATTTAAGTACATTACTTTGGTGGTAAAAAAATCACACATTTAGAAAAAAAAAAAAAACTTGAAATCATGTGTGCCACAATTATTGGCACCCCTAACAATTCCTCTGAAAAATGTAATTGTTTTTTTTATATATATTTTTCTGTAGTTGCTAAGGTTGGTCAGGGTATCTAGGGACTTTTAATTAGTAATTCATGATTTCCTGTTTCCTGGGGTATAAATATGACGTGACACAGAGGCCTAATTCTCTTACCCATTTGTCAACATGGCAAAGACAAGAGAACACACCATTCAAGTAAGGCAGATGTGTCGACCTTCATAAGTCAGGCAATGGCTACAAGAAAATAGCCACTCGCCTTAACTTGCCGGTATCTACAGTCAGAGGAATCATTAAGAAGTTTAAAACAACTGGAACAGTGACAAACAAGGCTGGAAGAGGTCCCAAGTTTATCTTGCCACAACGCACAGTGAGGAGGATGGTAAGAGAAGTAAAAAAATTTCCCAAGCTCACCGTCACAGAATTGCATCAAAGAGTGGCATCTTGGGGTCACAGAGTCTCCAAAACAACCATCAGACGCTCTCTACATGCCAACAAGCTGTTTGGGAGGCATGCAAGGAAAAAGCCTTTTCTCACTAACACTCACAAACGTAAACGCCTGGAGTTTGCTAAGCGGTACTGGGACTTCAACTGGGATCGTGTGCTTTGGTCAGATGAGACTAAGATTGAGCTTTTTGGCAACAAACACTCTAAGTGGGTCTGGCGTAAAACAAAAGATGAGTATGCCGAAAAGCACCTCATGCCCACCGTGAAGTATGGTGGAGGATCTGTGATGCTGTGGGCCTGTTTCTCTTCCAAAGGCCCTGGGAACCTTGTTAGGGTGCATGGCATTATGAGCGCTTTGAAGTACCAGGATATTTTAAATAAAAACCTGATGGCCTCTGCCAGAAAGCTGAAGATGGGTCGTCATTGGGTCTTTCAGCAGGATAATGATCCAAAACATGTGGCAAAATCTACACAAAAGTGGTTCAGCAGTCACAAACTCAAGGTCCTCCCATGGCCATCTCAGTCCCCAGACCTCAACCCAATCGAAAACCTGTGGGGCGAGCTAAAGAGAAGAGTGCATAAGAGAGGACCCAGGACACTGGATGATCTAGAAAGATTGTGCAAAGAAGAATGGTCAAAATCCCTCTCTGTGTTCTCCAATCTTGTGAAATGTTATAGGAGGAGATTAAGTGCTGTCTTGTTGGCAAAAGGAGGTTGTACAAAGTATTAACATCAGGGTGCCAATAATTGTGGCACACATGATTTCAAGTTTTTTTTTTTCTAAATGTGTGATTTTTTACCACCAAAGTAATGTACTTAAATAAAAGGTTGGATTTTTCTCTTTTTTTGCATTTGGGTTCTATGTTGTTTTAAAAAAAAGGAGAATTTTTTGAAGTCCACGACCACATCTTAAACAGGGGTGCCAATAATTGTGGAGGGCACTGTGTATATATATATATATATATATATATATATATATATATATATATATATATATATATATATATATATATATCTCAAAATCCAAAATTACATGGCCCTGTGTGAAAAAGCCACACCCAGTCCGGATCACTGCAACACCTGTTCGCCATCTAGAAATCTCTAAATAGGACCTGCCTGACAAAGTAAAGTAGAACAAAAGAAACATGGAACAATGGAGAACCATCCCAGGAGTGGCCGGCCAACCAAAATTACCCCATGAGCACAGCAACGACTCCTCCAAGAGGTCACAAAAGAACAACAACAACAACAACAACACCCAAAGAACTGCAGTTTCACTTGCCTCAGTTAAGGTCAGTGTTCATGACTCCACCATTAAAAAGGGACTGGGCAAAAATGGTCTGCATGACAGAGCTCCAAGACCAAAACCGCTGCTGAGCAAAAAACATAAAGGCTCATCTCAGTTTTGCCAGAAAACATCTTGATGATCCCCAAGACTTTTGGGAAAATACTCTGTGGACTGACAAGACAAAAGTTAAACTTTTTAGAGGGTGTGTGTCCCATTACGTCTGGCGTAAAAAGAACACCACATTTCAGAAAAAGAACATCATAGCAACAGTAAAATTTGGTGGTGGTAATGTGATGGTCTGGGGCTGTTTTGCTGCTTCAGGACCTGGAAGACTTGCTGTGATAAATAGACCCATGAATTCTGCTCTTTACCAAAAAATCCTGAAGGAGAATGTCCAGCCATCTGTTCCTGACCTCAATCTGAAGCAAACTTGGGTTCTGATCCAAAACACACCAGCAGGTCCACCTCTGAATGGCTGAAGAAAAACAAAATGAAGACTTTGGAGTGGCCTAGTCAAAGTTCTGACCTGAATCCTATTGAGATGCTGTGGCATGATCTTAAAAAGGTGGTTCATGCTCGAAAACGAATTGCAAGTTATCACAAACGCTTGATTGCCGTTGTTGCTGCTAAGGGCGGCCCAACCAGTTATTAGGTTTAGGGGGCAAACACTTTTTCACACAGGACCATGTAGTTTTGGATTTAGTTTTCCCTCAATAATAAAAACCTTCATTTAAAAACACATGTTGTGTTCACTTGTGTATCTTTTACTAATATTTATTAGTTTGATGATCTGAAACATTAAAGTTTTACAAAGATGCAAAAACAGAAGAAATATATATACTTTTTCACACCACTGTATATATAATAAACACATTTACATGTAAATAATGAAGGAAACTTCACAACCATCTCCCTCTGAGTCAGCAATGAACTCTGTCTGATCCACCGGGGAATGTGTGTGTGTGTGTGTGTGTGTGTGTATGTGTGTGTGTGTGATGTGAGAGAAATGACAGCTTACTGAACACTGAATCAACCTGACAGCTCTGTGCACTTTACTGAGCAACACACACACACACACACACACACACACACACACACACACACACACACACACTGCACTGACCTACATTTTATTTTCAGTTTATTTCTGTGCTCACTGCGTCTCTGTTACACTTTTACTTCAGACTCTTTATTCAGTGTGAGCATTGAAATGTGAGTGTATGAAAGATCAAGTTTTCTTTTTATTTCCATTTATGATCTTTTCTCTTTTAGTTTGTGGTATGCAAATAAAGTTCCTTTGTTGTTCCTGGAAGAACTCAGTTACACTACATCAACAAAAGTTGGTGGACACCTGACTATAAGATTGCTATGTGCTTCTTTATGAACATCCCATTTCACATTAATTCTTCATTTGCTGTTTTATGAACCTCCATTATTTTGGAAAAATGTTCCACTAGATTTTGTGGAGATTATTTTAGGTGCAAGGATGTGTGTTAGTACATTCGTGTACTGATGTAGGTGATGTGAGGAGGCCTGAGGTGCCGTTCACATTCATCCCAAAGGTGTTTAATAAGGTTGGGTCTGTACAGCAGGAGTTCTTCCATATCTTCCAACTCATGAAAAGCAGATCTTCATGGAGCTGTGCAGGCTTTGTGCACATGAGCATTGTCATGCTGGAACAGGTTTGGATCTCCTAGTTCAAGTGAAGAGAAAATTTCATGCTACTTTCATGTATAAAAGATGTCTTATCCAATTGTGTGCCTCCAAATTTGTGGTAACAGTTTGAAGAAGAACCACATATGGGTGGTAAAGTTTCTCCAGACTCCAGACATCTTTATCAGGATCATCTTTTACAGGGAACAGTTTAGAGATTAGAGAGTTTATTGGGTAATCAAGGTACAGACTATTATCCAGGAGAAAAAAAATCAGGATCTTCATGGGCAACAGTGAAAACAGTAAAAGAAGAGGTGGAGATGGAGGAGAACCAGGAATGTCAGTAACATAGCCAAAAATAAAAGGTTATTCAGGGGTTTCGAAGCTTTCAGGTTTTCACAGATACATTCCTTGCATGTTATTTAGACCCACGATGATGCTAACCTTCTCAAAGTCTTCTCAAACTCTCCAAATTGCCTCAGCTGCTTTTTTCCGCTGTGTGAGAATGTTAGAAGGTCTTTATCGGTGGTCACTAAACTTCTCTGGTTTCAGTCCATTCCGCCTGATTGACCTAATCAGAAACCTCGATTAGCTACCTCACGCTTGTCAAGTTTGGATCGGCACTAAAACTCTGCGTGAGGAGAAAATGAGCTCTCCAGCCTCCACGTGATGGATGGGCCTGTCAGCCAATGACGTGGCCGGACAATTGGATGAGACGTTTTTTGGACGCCTATTTCACAGTGGTGCTGGGGGCAATGGGGCATAGGATTTAGCAATGAAGAAGAAAGAACGTTGTTTGGATATGCTCAACCAGAGTGAGGTTCTCTTCACCACTGAACAAGTTCATGTGTAATCTGTACACAGAAGTGTAAAATCACCAACAACTCAAAATTTATTTAACGTCAGTTTATCAGCATTATGTAACTTCAGGAAAAAGCCACACCCCTCATCAACCAGGGGGGCGTGGCTTATTTGATTGAACATAAATTGGAGGTGCAATATTTAGGTTAATTATTCTTTAAATGTTATGTCTAGTTGTGGGTTGTGAAGCTGGAAGGACGTCTCCTAGCCTGAATGGAAGGAAGTCTTCTAAACTGTATAGAAGGATGTCTCCTAGTCTGTATTTAGGGACACCTTCTGGCCTGTATGGATGGATCTCTTTGAGCCTGGATGGAAGAATGCCTCCTGTATGTATAGAAGGATGTCTCCTGGCCTGGATGAAACGATGTCTTCTAGCCTCATCTTTTATTTTTTTGTGGTTGGTATTTTGTTAGCTAGTTATTCCACTTTCTTTCTTTCTTTCTTTCTTTCTTTCTTTCTTTCTTTCTTTCTTTCTTTCTTTCTTTCTTTCTTTCTTTCTTTCTTTCTTTCTTTATTTGTACTGTACTAGATGTTTAAAAGAATCACTTAGAAACAGAATTAACTTTGTGAAGATGAGTACTCTAAACATGGCATACAACAAACACACACACACACACACACACACACACACACACACACACACACACACACACACACACAGTCGCACAAACACACACACACATACACACACACCTCCTCTTTCAACCCAGAACACTGGGGAACAATGTATTTGTTCCTTAAATACGTCCAGCTCCTCACACGTCCCCTGACATCCGTGTGCTAATACACGCTACACGAACACGAATCGGTCAAGGAAAAAAGATGACAAGGACTGGGGTCTGAACCACACGTACACACACACACACACACACACACACACACACACACACACACACACACACACACACATATATGCAGGGGCTAACTGCAGCATTTCTTACCTCTAGAGATCTCAGGGACAGCTGAGGACATCTAGACGAGGACAAAGACAGAAAAGAAAAGAAACCGTTTTCACTACAGAGAGCTGTTTACATTTTAACTGTTAGCATCTATCTATCTATCTATCTATCTATCTATCTATCTATCTATCTATCTATCTATCTATCTATCTATCTATCTATCTATCTATCTATCTATCTATCTATCTATCTATCATCATTTTCTAATATAAGAATAGAGCTTTTTACTGTACATGTAGCCTTTATTCTTTTTTGATTGTTTGAAAGGATTAAAATCTTTTATGTTTTGCAAGCTAGCCAGTTCACAAACAAACAAACAAACAAACAAACAAACAAACAAACAAACAAACTAGCAGTAAACAAACCTAAATACTAACCTGCTCTGGGATGATACACTCGCACGTGCTGTTACTGAAAACACCACTGCAGCATGAATTATTTTACTTAATATTTTACCTGCTTATTATAAGCTATAGATTGTTTACGAATAAACACACACACACACACACACACACACACACACACACACACACACACACACAATAGCTGCTTCAATGTCTTGTATATAATGTTTACCATCAGCACTGAAAGAGCCGAGCGAGTGGACGAGTTTTAAATCGGTCCAAATTCAAGGTCACAGTTTTTATATTATTATTATTATTATTCTTTCACTTTCTCCACATTACATTGTGTGCAAAAGCTTTTTCAGAAGACGGTCACATTTTTTCCGTGAACTCCTTTTTAGAAAATCCGCTCAACCTACAGAAAGAGCTTTTGTTTAACGTCCACTATTTGAAGAACACTAAACACCGTGTCTTTTGTTGGCTGTAACCATCACACCGTAACGTCGACTCCACACAAAGGTATAGTGATGCAGAGCTGGAGGCAGTCAGTCTCGCTAGTCTCGCTAGTCTCGTGAATTTCACTGATCCACCAATCAGGCCACAGTGACCCTGAACTACTCTGAGCTGAAAGGGAAACTCAACAAAACCTTCCCAAACAACCTTCACCTTGATGAGTTCACCTCAGGATTGAAGAACAACACCAGCATTGTTGCTCTGTGGCACAACATCACATTAACTTTAGGCATCGCTCTCTCACAGGGAAACAAAGAAAACAAATTGAAAGATTGAAAAAGTTAAATAAACGTGTGTTGTTGAATCTGTTGACGTCAGATGGGATATGAAAAAGATTTTGAACAAGAAAAAAACAAGAAATGTCAGAAGAATCTGAACTGCTCCATAAATCAGAGTTTCAAAATAATAAGAAATATGGGATATATAATATACTGAGATATCAATTCGTCATGGTGACTGGCGACTCAAGGAAATATGGTTTTAAAGAATTTAACATAATTCAAGCAGTGGCGGTGGCGTCATCAAGCACAGTGGAGAATCTGAAATTGACGAATCATATTTAACTTATTCATTTAGCAAATTGCATGTAATTATTTATATATAAATATATAAAGTTATAATGTGATAAAATAGTTTATTATGGTTATTATTATTATTATTATTATTATTATTATTATTATTATTATTATTATTATTATTGTTAATTCAATTATCATCTATCTATCTATCTATCTATCTATCTATCTATCTATCTATCTATCTATCTATCTATCTATCTATATATATATATATATATATATATATATATATATATATATATAATCTCACACACACACACACACACACACACACACACACACACACATACATACATAGATTACATCAGTTTGATTGAGGTGAGGTTAAAGTTTTGGTGTGAATTTAAATAAATAGTGTAAAATAAGGACCCTGAGAGAAAGAGAGAGAGATGATAGAAACAGACGGATAGAAGAGAGTATGAGTTGGGCTGAAAAAAAGATTTATTCAAAATAATATTATATAATAATTTATAATAACTCTATTATCTAAAAATATATATACAATTCTAACATATATTGTCCTTCTAAAAATGTTCATGAAACAATGTTTTATGTGTTTCAATTATTTATATTACTTATTTTTATAAAAAGAACAACAAAAACAAAATAATAACACAATAGATAAATATAAATTCTATACAATATTTTTTTGGATGATTCTAAAAACATATTTGGCTGGAAGTTTATATTTGTTTTTAGAATAATAAAAAATATTATAACAATAGAATAGAATAAAATCTATTTTAATTAGTTTTAGTCCAAATTATTACACTTTTTAAAACTCTCACACACTCACGTACACACACACACACACACACACACACACACACACACACACACACACACACACTCTCAAGATCTCACCTCGTCGGGTCTCAATGATCCTAAGGAAGGTGAGAAATCAGCCCAGAACTACACGGGAGAAGCTGGTCAATGACCTGAAAAGAGCTGGGACCACCGTTTCCAAGGTTACTGTTGGTAATACACTAAGACGTCATGGTTTGAAATCATGCATGGCATGGAAGTTTCCCCTGCTTAAACCAGCACATGTCCAGGCACGTCTTAAGTTTGCCAATGATCCAGAGGAGTCATGAGAGAAAGTCATGTGGTCAGATGAGACCAAAATAGAACTTTTGGGTCATAATTCCACTAAACGTGTTTGGAGGAAGAAGAATGATGAGTACCATCCCAAGAACACCATCCCTACTGTGAAGCATGGGGGTGGTAGCATCATGCTTTGGGGGTGTTTTTCTGCACATGGGACAGGGCGACTGCACTGTATTAAGGAGAGGATGACCGGGGCCATGTATTGCGAGATTTTGGGGAACAACCTCCTTCCCTCAGTTAGAGCATTGAAGATGGGTCGAGGCTGGGTCTTCCAACATGACAATGACCAAGCACACAGCCAGGATAACCAAGGAGTGGCTCTGTAAGAAGCATATCAAGGTTCTGGCGTGGCCTAGCCAGTCTCCAGACCTAAACCCAATAGAGAATCTTTGGAAGGAGCTCAAACTCCGTGTTTCTCAGCGACAGGCCAAAACCTGACTGATCTAGAGAAGATCTGTGTGGAGGAGTGGGCCAAAATCCCTCCTGCAGTGTGTGCAAACCTGGTGAAAAACTACAGGAAACGTTTGAACTCTGTAATTGCAAACAAATGCTACTGTACCAAATATTAACATTGACTTTCTCAGGTGTTCAAATTTTTGTAGAAACAAAACTTATTTGCAGCTGTATCATACAAAGAAATAGTTAAAAAATCATATATTGTGATTTCTGGATTTTTTTTTTTAGATTATGTCTCTCACAGTGGACATGCACCTACGATGACAATTTCAGACCCTCCATGATTTCTAAGTGGGAGAACTTGCAAAATAGCAGCGTGTTCAAATACTTAAACATAAAGAAGTAAAGAAGACAAATAGTTTTGCTTGTTTATTTTTAAGATATATATCACACACACACACATACACACACACACACACACACACACACACACACACACACACACACACACACACACACAGAAGCTAGTTCACAGTTGACAACTCTTATTTTCAGCTTGGCACACTTTGGACCGTGGGCTGCTGTGATGGGCGTGAATAAGCTAATCAGGGCTTTTGTACAACAGCATGGACACACACACACACACACACACACACACACACACACACACACACACACACACACATACTCAGCGGAGGCCTCCTGGTGTTAATAGCGACGCTGCATGTGTAGAAAAGAGGATGTGACCCCAGCATGGCCACCTGCCTCTACACACACACACACACACACACTGACACACACACACACACACACACACACTCCACTGGAGAAAGATAATAGAAAGAATAAATAGGCTCAGGTTACTTTTTTTTACAGATCTGTGTTTGAGCGTTTTTACGTCACATCTCATTTTTTACTGGATGAACGACAGACGAAGCTTTTATTCGGGTTCATTTGGAGCTTTTGCGTGTTAGAGTTGTGTTTCAAGTGTGTAAATTCAAACAAAACAAATTCTCATGGGACTGAGCCACGTGTCAACCATCTGGCCGAGGAGCTCGCTGTAATCCTTCCTGACCAAGCGAGGAGAGCAGAGCACAGATAACTTCTTCTGTGTGTGTGTGTGTGTGTGTGTGTGTGTGTGTGTGTGTGTAAGACAGAAAAAGACAATCAGAGGCGGTGTATGAGCGCGGCAGGCATCTCCGTGCACAGTGAATCCTCTTTGTGTCTCTATAAGAGACCTGCTGTGCCCATAAAGCACAAGATGCTGGAAATCTCTCAGAAACACCTGCTCATTGCTCTGAGGAGCAGACGGCCAGGTCCTCGCTTTACCACCACCAGCACTGGGACCAGCTCCACCACACACCCTGCTCTTCTGCATTAACCACTGACCTCACACCAGTCATGTCCTGCACATCCTGGGTCTTAAATCAGCACACAAACCTCTGAGTCTCTGAGATCTACAGCTCACTGTCACGTCATTTTATATCATTTCAGCTGTGACTGTAGGCTATCTACAAAAAAGCACCTCATTGACTGCAATTATTATGATCAGGAAGTTTTGAAGCAAAGAATGAACCAATAATATAATAATAAGCTCAAGAAAATATTTATTTGCTGAATTCTGAAGAGTTGAAGTTGATTCATTTTCTCTCACTAACACAGGAGATGGTGCAGGAGCTGTAGAGTGAACAATGCAGGAGTGGTACAGTGGGCAGTGCAAGTGGATGGTACAGAAGCTGTAGAGGGGCAGTGCAGGAAACGGTGCAGGAGATGGTGCAGGGAACGGTGCAGGGGTGGTGCAAGAACGGTACAGGGGGCAGTGCAGGAGATGAAGCAGGAGCAGTACAGGGGATAGTGCAGGAGATGTAGAGAGAGCAGTGCAGAGGATGGTGCATGAGCAGTACAGGGGATAGTGTAGTGGATAGTAAAGGAACAGTAGAGGGGCAGTGCAGGGGATGGTGCTGGTGCTGTAAAGGGGCAAGTGCAGAGGATAATGCAGGAGATGTAGAGAGGGAAATGCAGAGGATGGTGCAGGAGCAGTACAGGGGGAAGTGCAGTGGATAGTGAAGGAACAGTAGAGGGGCAGTGCAGGAGATGGTGCAGGACCTGTACAGGGGGTAGTGCTGGGGATGGTGCAGGAGTGAACAGGGGCAGTGCAGGAGAAGGTGTAGAGTGGGCTATGCAGAAGCTATACAGTGGGCAGTGCAGTGAATGGTGCAGGAGCTGTAGAGGGGTAGTGCAGGGGATGGTGCAGAAATGGTACAAGGGACAGTGCAGAAGATGGTGCAGGACCTGTACTGGGGGTAGTGCAGAAGATGCACCACCAGGAAATGTCTTCAAAACAGCAGCAACGTTGGTTGCTAATTAACATGCCAATATCTCTGCTAGAGATCGTGCAAACAGGAAGAAAAAGGTACATGATAAGGAGAAAAAGCCCTCACCAGCTTCAGGTGAATACTCAGGCAAATTTAAATAAATTGACATAAAAGAGTTATAAAACAAAAAGCAAAAAAAAATTTAACAGAAGTGATCAAGAGAATTAATCAAATAATGACCTAATAATGATGCAGAATATTTAATATAGAATTCATTCAATTATTTTCAAATCATAAAACTTCACATTTACATGAATTATGTGGCATCATCAAAACAAACATACATGCATTCTTCTGTTCAACATTCACATGATGTAAAGCTTTTCACACACACACACACACACACACACACACACACACACACAGATCCAGCAGTATGCTGTTTCGATGAGATTAGAATCAATACTTTTTTTTTGCGTCGTCATTTGTCACATATTTACAAGGCTGAGAAGGAGTCCATTCTGAGACAGGCTAATCTATCAGAGCAGCTGCTCTCTCTCTCTCTCTCTCTCTCTCTCTCTCCATCTCTTTTTCTCCATCTTTCACATCGACTCATCCGGCATGACAGATGAGGATACGAGAACCCCAGAAATCGGACAAAGCCCTGAAGCGTGCGGGTCTCATCGCCACATTCCATTTGTTTTCCTTCTCTGCATCTGACCGCATCTCAAACACAAATTCATCACCATCACGACCATATCAAAATAAAATCGCCATCTGACCTCGAGCTGCAGCAGGCCTCCGAGAGACGTCTGTCAAAACACACACACACACACACACACACACACACACACACACACACACACACACACACACATGCATTTTAAACACATAATACACACAGGGAAATGAAAAGACACCATTTCCCCCCCTCCGTGTGCTTAAATCCGGAAATGCGATCCTTTTCTCCCTGCTCTCCTTTAGCGATTCTAATAAATCTTTCCGCACTTTACAGGAGACCTGCGGTGAGCATTAGCCCGGGAGCCTGACTTGATTTTATTCGGAGACGCTGGACTAGACGGAAACCCGTCTTAAAGGATGACCACTCGGCTTTTATCGGGTCCTCTATCACTCAAGGTGATAAACATGATCTCTCATTCCCCCTCATTACACTTCTGTCTACACTTCACACACACACACACACACACACACACACACACACACACACACACACAAAGGCCCATGACATCACCATCATCCCCACACACACCTCGGTAAAGGCCCTCCTGAGATACCCAGAGCTTTTCATGAGTCAGAACATGAACACGCATCTGATGACTGAAACGTGTAGCGGAACTCATATTAGAGCTTAGCAATAAACCAAATTCGAATCCCTTCCTGTTCTTACATGCATTATAACAGCTAGAAACACTCTTTCCTTGTGACCTCTCTTTATTCTTTTATCATAGTAACAAGAAAGTGCAAACTGTAATATGTACACAATAGAGACAAGTCATGTGACCATGTGACCAGTGGGTGTGGTCTGTCCTGCCTGTTTTTAGCCCTTAAAAAAGAAATGCTTTTAGCTATACATTAATTTTAAATCTAGTAACAAATTAGACTCACATTTTGCTTGCAACTCGCTTTTTTTTCCCAGATTAGCAAAGCGAGCTTTATATATTAGCCCCTTACCCAATTAGAACACTTTGAGGAAACCTGAGCAGAAGATCTGGTTTTTGGACAGCCACTACATTTTGTGAAGATTCATTCAGCCACAAGTCAGGTAATGATGTAGGTAAAGTGAGGAGGCCTGGGGTGCAGTCAACAATCTCTTTATTGCAGGAGATCTTCCAAACACTATCAACCCATGTAGAGCAGATCTTCATGGAGCTAGCTTTGTTTTAACCCTTGAACCACATATGGCTGGAGAGGCAGATGTCCCAATTTATTTGTCTGTATAGTGAACAAACATCACCATTCACAAAAAGATAGGAGGTGGAGCGGGAAGTGGAAGTGGCAGAGTTGAAGATGCAGGGATTTTTATTGGGAGTAAAAAGAACTGACAGTATTAGAAATTAGTTTATTAGAGGGACATTTTACGTGTGACATTTTGGAGACAAGGTGAGAGAGATTATAAGGTATATCGATAGAAGAATGCTGAGGATGGAGGAGAAGAGGAAGGACAAGTAACTTTTTTGGGAAGACATGCAGTTGGTTGGTTTTAAGGATGCAGATGTAGAGGACAGAGTAGTATGGAGGCAGATGATCCACTGTGGTGACACCTAATGGGAGCAGCCCAAAAAATAAAAATAAAAAAGTGTACAAACATTGGTTTGATGAAGTAGTGAACTTTACTACTTCTTTTCAAGCTTTATTTTTGTTTGTCTTGACCAATCACAGTCCAGGATTCAGTGTTTTGAGAAAACTATACATATATATATATATATATACACACACACACACACACACACACACACACACACACACACACACACACACACACATCAGGCATGGCATATTGTGTTGGTCCCCTTTTGCTGACAGAACAGTCTTGCCCCTTCAAGTATTAACAGCATGAACTTCTTCTGCAGTTTGAGCTACAGGAGCTCGTCTGTTGGATCGGACCACACGGACCAGCTTTCGCTCTCCACATGCATCAATGAGCCTCGTAGCCGGTTCACCACTGTTCCTTCCTTTTGATAGATTCTGACCACTGCAGACCACTTAAATACTCGACTATTTTTCCTGCCTAATAAATATTCCCCACTAACGGGTGCAACGATAACGAAATTATCAGTGTTATTCACTTTACTGCTCATAACTCACAGGTTATAATGTCATAATGTT
The DNA here is from genome assembly GCF_014805685.1 of Silurus meridionalis. Taxonomy (NCBI): domain Eukaryota; kingdom Metazoa; phylum Chordata; class Actinopteri; order Siluriformes; family Siluridae; genus Silurus; species Silurus meridionalis. Next base: position 1,853,463 of record NC_060896.1, read on the forward strand.
ATGCCTGATAAGTGTAACTACTGTCTAAGCTGCTGTTATGGAAAACTAATCAACACCTCCCACCCAATAAGAATGCAGAATTCAGTAGTGCTTGGTGAACTGAGGAGCATATAAAGCTTCACTCGTGCAGAAATCCAGCTGTGTGAAAGTGAGAATTCACTGGTAAATCTGCTCAGACAGAGTCTAAATGCACTAAGGCTTCTACAAATTTTGGTTTGTAATGTCATGGGATTTGTCCTGTACCTTCCAGTAAGTGCTAGATTAGAGGAAACAAGGGATGATGAGGGCAAAAGAGGAAAGGAGAGGCATTAGAGGAGCAGCCATTAGTGAAAGGGTCACATGTTACGGAATGGCAGCGTTCTAACATGGGATCTGTCCAGAATAAACAGCCCCTTGGGTCTGTTCACATCCAGAGCTCTTCCAGTCATTATGGCTAGACCGAGCTGCTCGCTTTGTCGGGGATTAAAGCAGGGGCCGAGCGAGACAAAGGGGTTGTGAGATTTTACCGGAAACTTTGGTGCTTATCAAAAGACGGGACTCCCAGAAACGGCCTTGAGTACTTCCTAGAAAAGGCATCCATTAATAATGAAGTGGAGTCTGAAGGTTGTTTTTTTTTTTTAATGCTTCGACATATAGACATATAGATTTTCCCGGTGATGTGTGTGACGGGTCATGTCCGCCTGTGTTGGTAAGTTTGTCATGTCAGATGCAAGCAAGACCGAAAGACAGAGTGCTGAATTTTAAATACCGTATATCGATTCACTAAAGGTATTCACCGGAACAAGATGTCGGACAGGCCGAGACCAGCAAGACCACATTTTCACCTCCCCAGTCTCCTCCCGGTCGAGTGTTGCATCCTCAGACACTTATTTAAGTTTCACAATCAAGCCACACAAACCACACAGAAAGAAAGTCACACCTAAAGCCTGTGGGAGTCTCGCGGCCGACTCAGGATGCCATCGGGGCTGCTATGGACAAGCTTTGTGCATTTACACACATCGATTTTATTTTCCAAGAGGAAATGCTGTGATAAAATGTTTTATGTCACACAGAATGTCCGTACATATTTCTTACTTATTGCTGAACATCCAGTCACAGCGAGTGCTCGCGCCAAGGCCTCCGATATATAACGGACGATCGGCAATCAGTCAGGAAGGGCTTTTTACACAAATCTTCATATCCAGATTATTATTACTTTTAAATTCTATTGCGATATAAAATATACCTCTATATTTCTGTGCCTATAGGTTTATGCCAATTAACCTTAAAGCTGAGCGTTTAGCACAGACGGAGATTCCGACCTCTATGCGCTTCATTGAAATGTCACGGCTTGGAAAATGTCATCCGCGGCCGTAATCGCTATGATGCACTCTGTCATGAGGAAGAACCGGACGGGTAAACTGAGTCCGAACTGACACACCGTGCACTCCGATTCATTTTAAATGAGCCGTCTGAAGGCCGTCTGTCCTCCTCTTTGTCGGTTGGTTAAACCCTACGGACCGATCAGACAATTAGTTTCACCTGAGCTAGTTTTTGTTTCACCTGTTGAGGAGAGAAAAGATAGCCAGAGTGAGAGAGAGAGAGAGAGAGAGAGAGAGAGAGAGAGAGAGAGAGAGAGACAGAGCGCTATCAAAAAACTCTCAATGGCTACAAAAGTTACCCCGAGCTAACAAGTCTAATAAACGCCAATTACCAGCGATCAACCCTGGAAAATACTCCACGAACAATTCATGCAGGCGTCTTGCTTTTTTTTCTCTATTTCTCTATCGTTTTCTTTCTCTCGGTTCACATCTCTACCTCTCAAGCCTCTCGCCTCCAAAGCCTTTTCAAGCCGTCATTTGTCATCATTACACGACAATGCAGGCGGCTGTCTCGAAAGCCATTACCAAAATTGCTGGAGATGATTTCTAGTGTCCTCTTCATAGGCTTGTTAGAGACAGCGAGAAAGGCAAAGAGAGAAAGAGAGAGATAAAGAGAGAGGGAGAGGGAGAGAGAGAAAAAAAATCATTTCATCCAACTAGGACTCGTGCCCTCATCTCGGCAGGTTCCCAATTGCAGCAGTCTTTAAATGCGCTGGAAAATGAGACCAATCTGGAAAAGAGCGAGGAGCAAACTCATAAAAAGAGTGACGATCAAAACTTTCAGCTTGTGTGACAGTGGGACATCACGGAAACACAGCCACGGTCTTTCTAATCGCCCGCCCGAGACGCTGTCCTGCACCTGATTCCAAAGCCCTTTGTCAAATTTAATGAGGTGTTTGGAGCAAAAGGAAATAAGTCTCCAGCACTTTACAAATCACTGTAACACCAGGCGCTCCCGCAGGGCTCGCTACTAAACCCGCTGCTCTTCATTATATTCACTTACTTCCAAATGTTCTTTTCATATCTCTCACTGGTTCGATTTTCACTGCTATGCTGATGGCATTCGGATATACACTGTATAAACAAAAGTTGTGGACACCTGACCATGAAATTGGTATTGTGCTTTTTCACCTCCACTCTTCTGGGAAGATGTTCTACTAGATTTTGAAATGTCTTAAAAAAGGTGAGGAGATCTTCCACTACAACCCATGTAAAGCAGATATTCATGGAGTTGACATTGTGCACAGGGGCATTGTCATGCTGAAACAGGTTTGGGTCTTCTAGATCATGTAAAAGGAAGATTTCATGTTACTTCATCCAAAAACTATACAACTGGTTCAACACTGATGCTTTAATATTTACATGTATGGCATTTGGCAGATCCTGATCCCAGATGTTTTACAATCAGCAATATGATGCATGTATATCAAATGCATATTTCAAATATAAAACAGGATTTTGTCTTTTGTATTTGATACTGTTGATAAAAATGGCTTCATATTTTATATCAAAATACTTTGTAAGAAGTTTACATGATGACATAAAAAAATGCGGCCTCTGATTGGTGTCTACTCAGTCGTCTGCTTATGAATGACCTGTTTAACATTAAACTGTTGATAACTAAAAAATAACCGTTATCTGGGAGGTCACATAGATATTGTATGTGAATATTGATATCTGTACTAATATCTGTTAACTGGCATGTGTCAGATATATCGCATGACTTGACCAGAGAAAAGCTGTTGCTATAAAACATTGTTTACTTAATCAGTGTAGTCAGTGTAACTGAGAAGGAACAGATCAAATAGACCAATTGATGGAAGGTTTGTGAAGAAATTTCATGTTTCCTTGTAAAATACAGTAGTTTATTATACAGTAGTTTCTGGTGTATTTTGTAGTTTATTTTGATATACTTAAATTTAAGGTATTTGGTATTTAATTTTAAAATACATTTCAATGTATTTTGGCCCTACCCTGTTTACAACCGAGCAGTTGAGGGCTAAGGGCCTTGCTCAAGGGCCCAGCAGTGGCATCTTGGTGGTGCTGGGATTTGAACTCCCTCTGATCCAGAGTCCAATGCCTTATGTCAAATGCCTGTCTGTGAGTTGTGTGGTGAATTGTGTAGTCAATTCTATGTGAGTTGTATAGTGAATTGTATGTAAGTTGTGTGGTGAATTGTGTAGTGAATTGTATGTGAGTTGTGTGGTGAATTAAATGTGAGCTGTGTGGTGAATTGTATGTAAGTTGTATATTAAATTGTCTGTAAGGTGTGTGGTGAATTATAATTAAATTTTGTGTTGAACTGTATGGGAGTTGTGTGGTGAAAGATATTTGAGTTTTGTTGTGAATTGTCTGTAAGTTGTGTGGCAAATTGTATGTGAGTTGTGTTGTGAATTGCAATTGAGTTGTGTGGTGAATTGTGTGTGAGTTGTGTGGTGAAATGTTTTGATTTTGGTTGTGAATTGAATTTGAGTTCTGTGGTGAATAGTGTGTGATTTGTGGTGAATTATATGTAAGTTTTGTGGTGAATTGTATGTAAGTTGTGTGGTGAATTGTATGTGAGTTGTGTGGTGAATTAAATGTGAGCTGTGTGGTGAATTGTATGTAAGTTGTATATTAAATTGTCTGTAAGGTGTGTGGTGAATTATAATTAAATTTTGTGTTGAACTGTATGGGAGTTGTGTGGTGAAAGATATTTGAGTTTTGTTGTGAATTGTCTGTAAGTTGTGTGGCAAATTGTATGTGAGTTGTGTTGTGAATTGCAATTGAGTTGTGTGGTGAATTGTGTGAGTTGTGTGGTGAAATGTTTTGATTTTGGTTGTGAATTGAATTTGAGTTCTGTGGTGAATAGTGTGTGATTTGTGGTGAATTATATGTGAGTTGTGTGGTTAATTGTATTTGAGCTGTTTGGTGAATTATATGTAAGTTTTGTGGTGAATTGTATTTGAGTTGTGTGGTGAATTGTTTGTGATTTGTGTGGTGAGTAGTGTTTGAGTTTTCTTGTGAATTGTCTGTAAGTTGGGTGGTGAATTATCTGTATATTGTGTGGTGAATTGAATGTGAGTTGTTTTGTTAAAATGTATTTGAGTTGTGTGGTGAATTGTATGTGAGTTGTGTTGTTAAATCGGATCTGAGTTGTGCAGTGAATGATATTTCAGTTGTGTGGTGATATATATTTGAGCTGTGTGGTGAATTGTTTGTAAGTTGTGTGGTAAATGGTATTAGAGTTTTCTTGTCAATTGTCTATATGTTGTGTGACGATGGTAAATGGTGTGGTAAATGGTATTTGAGTTTGTGGTGAATTACATATACATTTATGGAATTTGGCAAATGCCCTTACCCAGAGCGACTTACAACTGAGCAGGGGAGGGTCCAGCAGTGGCAGCTCAGTGGTGGTGGGATTTAAACCTGTGATTGTATTTGAGTTTTGTAGTGAATTGTATTTTAGTTGTGTGGTGAATTATATGTGAGTTGTGTGTTGAATTGCCTTGTGATTAGTGTAGTTACTTCCCCCTTCGGCATGTAGAATAATGATACAACATCTAATCACGCCTGATGGCCTGAAGTCATTCTGACCTTGGCTTAAATTTTATATCAGTGTTTAAGATCCTCCTTCCTGACAGAATGAGCTTGGATGAGTCCATCTCCTGCTCGGTGGCCCTCCTACCAAGCTGACACGCAGGGCCAGTGATGAATCGGCCGCTCGGCGAGCCCAGATTGTTTTCTAACGTTTAATTCAGTTTCTTCCTGTGCTTGGATGAACAACGCTGCCTTATGGATTTCTGTCCTAATGTACTTCTGCAGGTAGAAAGAAGGTGGAGATGGAGATGGAAATGGAGGGGGAAGGGCTGGAGTCTCAGCAAGCCTGAGAAATTATGGAGGCTCGGATCGATAGTCAAGGTCGCGACCCCCCCCAATGCCCTGTGTGTGTCTCCACCCTTCACAATTCACCATTGGATTTGGTCTCTCCACCCTAACAGGAAAGAAAGAGCAGAGCACAAAATGCTCCTCTCGACTAGTACAATTGTTTTTCTTTCTTTTTCTTTTCTGTCTACCTTCTCTATCTCTATTTCATTCTCAGTTTTTTCTCTCCCTTTTCTTCCATTCTATCTTCTTCTTTTCCAGTTCCATTTCTTACAAGGTCTTTGTCTTATTTCCTTGTAAATCACCAAATCATGTTTCTCTGCCTCTCTCTCTTGAAGTCTTAGATGCAGCATTTAATTCAGGTGGATATCTTACTTCAGCAATTAATACCATCTTCATGAAAATTGATCTAATTATTTTGATATACATCATGCTAATAGACAGATGACCCTTAGATATGCTACATGCTACACTAACCCCATGACCCTTCCAACATCATTCTGACCCTGATTTCCTTTCAGTAATGACACATTAACCTTTATGTAGCCTTCATTTTTGCCCTCATGCTTTTTTTTTTTCTTGCTATAATTTTGAACTTAGTAACTGACATTCTCGCCTTAACCTGGAGAGGAATGTTAGCATGAATGAAGAGAGACACTATAGTGCAGACAGTTTGTATATACAGGATCCAAGCCCATGAGGTCAATCTAGAAAGCACAATTATATGGCATGGACTTGTTGGTGGAATTAAAATACTGTTTTCTACGTATTGCAGATTAGCTGTGAAGCTCAAACTTGGTAACCAAAAGATCTATGATTGGTTTGAGAAGGAAATATGTTGCACATATGTCTTGCACCTCTGGAGTTGGTTCTTGAATCCTTGAATCCACCCAGTGTGTGCAACATTTTCATGTTTTTCCATCTGATCATCTGATAACGATCCACATTATCTCACTTCAGAACCCAACCTTATTTGTAAATGAAGATCCAGCTCAAGCGTCGCTGTTTTGACACCATTGCTGAGATCCAGAGCGACTCAGAAGGTGCTTGACACATCTCGAAAAGAAGACTTCCAGCACACGTTCCAGAAGAACGCATGCGAGTGCTGTATTGCTGTGCAAGAAGATTATTTAGAAGGTGATATTGTGTTAATGTAGATAAATAAAGTACTTCCTATAAACAGAACTGAAAAAACTAGAAACCTCATAATAACCCAGGTATAGCCAGACCTTCCAGAGTTCCTGCTGTGGTTCCTCACTACATCTCTAATTCATTCTGAAGCTGAATTACTGGTTGGAGCTTCTGACACACTTTTAGTTGTTATTGATATTTCAACACTGATATCTTGAATATATGTGTAGTTCCCAAAAATGGTACCTTCCCAAAGTCAGGCTTCCGAATTCCAACGTCGCTCCCAAATTATTGAGGATTGTCACTTGTTTCAACACATTTCTGTCCCTCATCCTTACTCTGTTCTTTTTTCTTCTCGAAACAGAGTGGTTTTCTCTTGCCGTGTGAAAATGGTCGCTTCGGTGAGCGAGCACTGATGAAGGGCTCGCTATCGAGTGACACTAAACCTTTTACAAGCGCTAGCAATCGTCCATGGATTTGTACAATGACCGGTAAACCGTTCAAATTGCACGCTGTTTTGTCCTCAGCAAAGCTTTCGCCATGTCACCTTTCAGCATCTCACACACACACACACACATTAGCCGGTCTGCCAAAGTGGCCTTTTCTTTACTGCAGACTCTCATCATCATCACCACGACCACCACCACCACCATCATCATCAACATCACCACTATCATTACCATCATCCTCGCTGTCCTTCAACAAACTTTCTCTTTATTTTTTTTCTGCTGTCTTTTCCCTCCCTCTCTCCTCCCCTTATATCATCAAGAGAAAAAAAATTACCCTTTTATTTTGTTGTGGCTGTAAAATTACAGGATCCAGAGGGGGGAAAATTGGACAGTGTTTTCTTGCGATGAAATCAATTTTCTTTCTCTCGTGTATGATCAACATGTCAGAGGCATCAGACCCATAATGACCGCTAAGACCAGACCGGGCCTTGACGTGGGAAAAAAACGCTTCTGTCTTAGCGTTCAGCGCGACGGACTTCCAGCAGGTTGGAACCGAACAAGGAAATGAAACTGAACCTGAAGTCAAACGTCTGCAATTACAGTACGAAGCTTTTTTTTTATCTCCACTACCTTTAACATCGTGTAACCAAATGGCAAAAAAGAAACAGGGGTACGTTTCAGCACTGTCAGAGCTCAAAGCTTCAGAAAATGCATGACGTTTTTTGGTTTCCAACGCCCACGACTCTTTGTTCTAGCTTAAATGTTAGCCTCAGTTATTAGCTCATACACCATTTGAATCTTTGTCAACTATCAGGTTGCCTAGCAACCACCGTCTGACGATTCGAACGACTCGCTCATCAATTTCCAGTTAAACACACCAGCCAACACTTTAACCTCCGTAACGATTACAGAGCTGTAGTGGGAATTTAAGGACCATCCAGGAGAAGCCTAGGAGTCATTACAATAACTACAGTGAGATTTGTAGAACCCTTAAAAGAATATCATCATCATCATCATCATCATCATCATCATCATCACTGTCATCTTGACAATTAACATGGTCATTGCTGTCATCAATGTAATCACCATCATCCATGTCCAAATCTTTATTATCCTCATCA